>NC_091114.1:1500000-1800000 GCF_024713975.1 Paralichthys olivaceus | reverse complement strand
GTCCCTCTCCGTGTCCCACTCTGTGTCCTTCACCCTGTGTCCTTCACCATGAAGCACGCGCTTCACCCTGTGTTTGTTCCTCTCTTATTCCTGTTTTATTTTGTAGTTTCTGCTCCTTGTGTGTTTTCCCCCTGGATTTCCTGCCCTCATCAGTTTCACCTGTTTGTCCTGTGGCACCTGTATCTAGTTTGTAATGAGTCCAGTGTGTGATTAAGTCTTTGTGCTTGCCTTGGTCTTTGTCAGTTCGTTGGCATACCATGTCATCCCTTGTGTCGTTTCACCACTCATCATTGTTTCTACTCCCTCCATTAAGTTCTCTAGTGTCTCCTTGCGTCTTCCCCTTTTCTGCTGAAGAGCTTTTTGAGTTGCTGTTATTTTGGATTTTGTTTGTTTGATTTGTAAAGCCTTGCCTTCATTATTAAAGGAAACTTTTTGTTAAAACCTTTTTGTTCTGCCTTTTTGGGTCCACCTGCTCCCTTACCTGCTCCCTCCAAAACGTAACAAGAATGCAGATGCAGACCGTCTGCCTGGGTGACAAGAGGACTTTGCCCTTATCTTGTTTTGATTTGGCACCAAAGCTAATCACAGGGTCTTCCAAGGACATGACACAGGTTGCCGCTGACTTGTCTGAATCCATTGAAGTTTACATGTACACCATCATGTTGAAATCGGTCCCGAAAACATTAAAATTGTCAATAAATTGACATGCCTGAGGCATGCTGATTTTGAGTATATATATTTATGTTTTGGAGTCAACTGAATTTCATTCATTTTTCAATTAATTTCCTTTGGTGATGGTTGTAAGTGGTCCAGAGATGAAAATATCCTGAGAATCTTTGTTATTTTTGTAAGAAATCTTTTTTCAGAATCTCATTGCCCGTTCTCTTTCACAGGATGTCGAAAGATCCAGCAATTAGTATATTCTGCATGATCCAAATGTTACATTGAAGGAGACATCGTGAAATCGTTAGGAAAGGAGAACTATTGTGCAGAGAAAATTTGACTCCACTTACACTCAGCCTTTTTTCAATACAACTTTTGAATTTATAACAGAAGATATGTATAGATTTTATTGTACTTTTTGTACTTTGAGCCTACAAAACTTTGCAAAGTAAAGTTTCCTGTCCAAGACACACACATCCTGAGAAAAGATCAGTTAATACAGAGGGAAAACATAACCATTGGCTACTCACAGGAAGTAACAACAAAGCAAATCTTATTGAAAATGAAAATAAACAAACAGGTTTGAAATGTTCAAATAATACAATTACATAAGGAATATAAATGGAGAAAACCTTTAAAAAATTAAGAAATGATTTGTGTGCATTCCACAATCAGGGGTATGAAAGAAGTTGCTATAAAATGTTTTTTGTTCATTGTGACTACTGACTTGACAGATGTGACAAACAAGAAATAAGGAACTCAGATGATCATGTGAGGATTTAAATAAGTTCTTAATCTTGTCATGCAAATAAACCAGCTCTTCTGTTTTTTATCTAAATCCTTTAGCCTTCTGCTAACCATTATTTAATTTCATTTAGCTGATGCTTTTCTCCAAAGCGACTTACAATAGGTGCAATCAACCATTAGGGTACAAACTCAGAACAATAAAAATCAAGTAAGTACAATTAACTTCAAAAAAGCCAAACTACAAGTGCCACATGTAAGTGCCATATAAGTGAAAGTAAAGTTGTTTTTTTTAACCAAGGTGTATTCCAGGAGATGAGTCTTTAGTCTGAGGTGGAAGATGTGTTGACTTTCTGCTGTCCTGATGTCAATGGGGAGCTCGTTCCACCATTTAGGAACCAGGATAGCAAACAGTCATGATTTGTTGAGTGGTTACCTTGCAGTTAGGGAGCAGTAAGCCGATTGGCAGATGCAGAGCGGAGTGGATGGGCTTGACAATGTCATGGATGTGGACTGGACCCAATCCATTCACAGCATGGTAAGCAAGTACCAGCATCTGCTCCTCGACTCTGACACTCAGCACTGGCTCCCCTCAGGGCTGTTCCTCAGCATATAAGGACAGCTGATGTTGCTTGTTGTGAGCAGAGATGGGTGAAATCATATTTGATGTCAAATCAATTAAGCTTATGGCTCCAGGGAAAGTATAAATAGTGCAGGAGTTAGTGAACAGCTCTGTAAGGAGCTGGTTCTATGAATCTGAGATTCAGAATGCTGTTTCAGGATATTATAGATTTCTTTTTGACTAATGGCCACCTGTCCTGACTAATAAAGTTGTAAAATAGAGTCAAACCTAGCAAATTCAGCCTCAAGGTTTTGTAGTTGGAGAGATCTGGCTTTATACAAGCCTTAGAGCTAAATGATTTTGAATTGCTCTTCATGAACTCTTTTATTGCATCCCATAGTATTAGCGTTAATAGTAATACATTGAATTCAGTTATAAATGGTTTTTCTTAAGGCTACGTTGTTCAATAGGGAGTGGTTGAAGCACTGTCTGGCTGCATGCTTAGAAAAGGGACTACAAGTGGCTGAACAAAGGACTCCTTGATGGTCTGACAAGGTTATTGGAAGCAAAACTGCATCCTAACACACTGGAAGAGCTGAAGGGAGACAAACAGATCATCTGTTTCAGAAAATTATTTATTTCTTACTGAAAAGATGTGTAATGTCTTGCAGAGGTGTTAACTAACTGCCAAATGTCTGTAAGTCCCAAATAAATGTCCCATGATCTTAAAATGTTATTTTCAGGCCCTGATCTCCTGAGGGTGCTGTGCTTGATCAGTCTATGGCTGGGTCCAACACTGCAAATACACCCCTACATTGAAAGAGTAATCAGTTAGCTGTAACATTTTAGTGGTAGTGGTGTTATTAAAAGTGCTATCAATAGGTGCGTATGCTGAAATAAAAACAATTTTCCTGAAATTAAACTCGATTCTCCTCATACCATCTGCCCAATGTAAAGATTAAAGCTAACAACTATGACCACATCTTTGGTTTTTGTGTAATCGAAGGAGGATGCTATAGTGCAATAGACTTTATTTGTAAGCCGATCAGCATCTGCTCCTCCACTCTGACGCTCAGCACTGGCTCCCCCCAGGGCTGCGTGCTGAGCCTCTTCCCCTTCCACTCATGACTGTACTCCCATCCATCCCTCCAACTCCATCATCAAGTTTGCCGACGACATCACTGTGGCTGGTCTGATTGCGGGGGGTGACGAGACAGCCTACAGAGAGGACATACAGCAGCTGGCGGCATGGTGCTCGGTGAACAATCTGGAGCTGAACACCAGTAAGCCCAAAGAGTTGATCCTTGACTTCAGGAGGCAGAGCGGGGTCCATGCTCCACTGACCATCAACCAAGCGAGCATGGAGAGAGTGGCTTCATTTAAGTACCTGGGGACACACATCACTGAGGACCTCACCTGGTCAGCCAACACATCGGCGCTGGTCAAAAAGGCCAAGCAGAGACTCCACTTCCTGCGGGTGCTGCAGAGGAACCATCTGGAGGAGAAACTGCTTGTGTCCTTTTACCGGTTGTTGATGTACTGTGCCACAGTGTGGTTCAGCGCCTGCTTGGCTGCAGACAGGAGGGCTCTGCAAAGGATTGCCAGGGCCGCAGAGAGGATAATTTGTTCCCCTCTGCACCCCCTGGAAGACATTGCCGGCTCCTGCTGCCTCAGCAGAACGCAGGGAATCTCCAGGGACACTTTCCACCCTGGCCATGGACTGTTTAACCTGAAGCGGCGGCTCAGGTCATTAAAATGCAGAACCAATAGAATGAGGAACAGCTTCTATCCAGAGGCTGTCAGAACACTGAACTAAAAAAAAGAATCACTTTACTATGTTTAACACTGCTTGTGCAATACGTAACACTTTCCCAGTGCAATAACTTACAGGATATCCAGCCTCATCCACTGTGCAATATTACTATTCAACCACAACTACCTCTTTTTGCACTATTTTGAATAATTTTTAATGTGTTTATTTTTATCATTGTGTTTTATTTATTTTTCACTAAATGCACCTTTCAGTGGTAGCTGCTGTGATTTCGCCATGCTTCATTGTGTGATGACATTAAAGGCATTCTATTCTAATCTATTCTTTCAACAAATGTGTCTCCTGCAGCAAGGTTATGTCAAAACATTTTTACTCTTCAAAGGACCAATAGTACATGGACACTTATGAAACCACCACAGCCCCAGACTAAATGAAAAGATCACACATTTTCTAAATGAATCGCTCCAAATGTATTCAAATAGAGCCCTCTATATGGGGCAAATCTGGAATGCACCCAAAGTAAAGTCCCTCTATACACAAGACAACCATGCAGACACAAAATATATAACTGAGGGTAAAAAAGAGAGAAATAAGCACTTGTCTCATCCGTCGTAGAAGTCCCCTAATGCATGTATGCCATAACTTCCATAATTAGTGGGACTCAAATTAATGATGAGTCACCTGTGCACACCAAAGTTAACCACGGTGTTCCACTGGGTTCTGGCCTCGGCCCAATTTTATTCACATTATAAATGCTTCCACTTGGAAATATTATCAGGACACACTCTGAAAATGTTAATTGCTACAAGGCCTTAATAATATGGAACCATCATACCGTAAAGAGCGCATAGTAACATCACCCCACTAGAACACTGTGCTCCCAGAATTCAGACTTACTTGTCGTCCCTAATGTGTATAAAAGTAGAGTAGAAGCCAGAGCTTTCAGCTATCAGGCTCCTCTCCTGTGGAATCATCTCCCAGTTTCAGTTCGGGAGGCAGACATCCTCTCTATGTTTAAGAGTAGGATTAAAACCTTCCTTTTTGACAAAGCTTATAGTTAGAGCTGGTTCAGGTTTGGGTTGGTTGGACCTGCTCTTAGTTATGCTGCTATAGGTCAACAACATGTTTTACAGAGGAACTGTTAAAGCAGCACAACATTTTTACAGAGGTTTTGCCTTAATATGGCCATAAATATGACTATTTCCTTGTATAAAGATAGTCCCATGTACTCAGATAAATACAAGTACTCTACAGTATAAAGCCGTGCATCTTTTGCTCCTGCAAATATTTCACAATAAAACCCTTTTAAAAACTTTTTTCGTTAACAGAAATGCTGGAGTGCCTTTAATTTGAAAAGCAAACAGAAGGTGTTGCAATCATTTATATTTGTGACATAAATTAGATAAAGATTAAAAATCAGGTGAAAGATAATCTTCTGTGATTATTCTGCTGGGAACCCCATTGTTGTCTGTAACACAAACATACTTTTTTCAAAGTAAAAGCACTCCAGCATTTCACTTTGACTTTTATTTGATTGTTATCAGCAAATGGGAAGATCCACGTCCTCATACCGTAGTGTCCTGACATTTGGTTAAGTACATAATTTGACTTGTATTGCAGGAAATGCAGTAGATAAACCAGCAGCTAACATGCTGCCCGTGTGAACAACAGACAAACCAACACACAGCTGGTCTGGTCAACCGCAACCACTGTCCAGAGAGTTGCAGGGATCGACCAATCGATCGCATTCGACAGGTTAGTGACCACTGGTCTAGAATGTTGGGGGACACATGACACATGGAGCTTCTCTGTCCTCTTCTCCCTCATTATCACATCAATATCTTATTAATACATGATACCGACTTGACCTCTTCCCCTTCATCCTTTTGCTTTATCATCATGATGGCAGATCTCGATCGCATTGGCAGATTGTGGATCGTGTTGGCTGCTGATCGTGCATAGTGGTAGTGGATCATGATTGAGGAGGCAGCTGATGGTGGATGGTGGATCATGGCGATGGACTGTGTTTTATGGTGGCATCTGATTGTGGTGGTGGATCCTGATTGTGGTGGCAGCTGATTGTGGACTATTATTTTTAACAAGCTTGATATTCAATATGCCTACTCACATACTCTGTTTCTTCTAATCAATGTTGTAAATACTCACAATCTCATAATAAAACTTGTGAGATTTTGTCAGGGGGCATGTCTATGGTGTGCAATGGCCAGTCTAGTTAGGGCCCAAGCATGTACAGTTTGAGGACCCTATTGGAATTTTTTAGATTCTTTGGGCCCAAACAGCAACCTTATTAAATTTCCTTTGTCTGTCACTATATGTTCTGTCCTCCTTCAAGAAGCCATGCATTTCAAAAAACATATTTGCTACTGTCAAATTCAGTTTGTGTGATAGCCTCTGGTTGGAGGAGCTACATTATATTCCCTAAAAAGAAGGCGGACTTTGTTATTGTATTTACACATCACATTTTGTTGATATAATATACATTTAACAATGTATTATCTTTGTATGGCACTTTTTCCACTTAAAAAATCGGACAAAAAATACTTATATACAAATGTGGATCGCTCAGAAAACTACGTTTCCCTTTAAGACCTGTTTTGACAAGCAGCCAATCGGTGCCGTGACAGCCCGGCACGTGACGTAGAGTAAGTTCCTGCTCTGGCTTGAGGGAAAGAAATCTACATTCAGCCACGGGAGATTCGCACTTTGCGGGTAAGTAAAGGCACTTTGCCACAACGAAGCCAGCTGTGGGCTTTTTACGTGTTCTTTGCGGGTGGTAACCGCAGGTTGCAGTGCACTGTGGTTGAGAAATAGCCGGAATTTCGTCTGGAACAAGCTACCGTACTGTCTAGGCCTACGCTATTTCCTGGTGCAACTCCACAGCTGTATCTATTGGAATGAGCAAGTTGGAAAAGTTCAGTGGACGGGTTTTGAGGGACCGTCAGTGTTTTCCTCCCCGCCTGGTACCAACAGCAATACTCGGTTATGATTCGTATTGAATTATCGATTGTGGAAAAGGCACTGTTTGACCGTATACCCGAACGTAAGAGCTGTCCATACCGAAACCTAGCTGTCAGGATTTGTTCGCCCGTGGAAAATACTAGATAATCGGACCACCCTAAATTATACTGAATTACAATGTTTTAAAATGGTTTTATGAAAAGCCACCATGTCGAATTTAAAGAGCTCTCTCGTTTTGACGTGAGAGTTATTCTGCTCACAGATAAAATCAAGCATTTGCAGATACAGTCGATGTTGTCTAAGTGAAAGTGTCTCTGCTTTGGTAACCAACCTTTCCATGCCCAAGATCACTTTTAATTCCAAAATCCGAAAACGATATTTAGTATTTTTTCAATTTCTGTTTCAGGCTCAATGTACAAGCATACACAAAAAGAAAGACAGTTGTGCCACTTTATGTATTCAATTCACAATATTCACATTTATATCTCTTCAATACAAACTGTTCATATTTACAGTATCTGATCAGTGCTACAATATTTAGCTTCTCACTTCAGCATTATGTTTTACTGCCAGCCCCAGGTTTTACATAGAGTTGTCTTGTAAATGGCCATAATTATGACCACTGTACTATCCTTCATAAAAGTAGTCATCTTAACTCAAACAAATACCTGTACGATACAGTATGAAGCTGTGCATCTTCCGCTTTTGCAAATATTTCACAATAAAAACCTTTTTTAAACAAATTATTTTATTTAGTCACCAAACGCTGGAGTGCTTTTACTTTGAGATAAGTATTGCAAATATGTATGTTTGTAACATATTCCACAGAAACTTTGAAACTGGTGAAAGATAATTTTCATTGTCTATTTTGCTGTGATCTGCAAATTGCATCAACAGACTGCAACACACAGGTTGTACTCATCTTTTACAATGTTAGCAGAAAATGTACAGTTTACAGCAGTACTACTATGAATATTTCCTTGTGAATCCAGTTTCCAAACTCTGGCTGTTGTTTCCAAAGTTGTGAATATTTGATATTGAATATCCCTTGGAATCACCCTGAATTCATTGTAATTGTTATTTGCTATTAAACTCCACATTAACCAGATGCTAAATGGTTTTTCAGATTTGTCAGGCCTCACACTCCAGCCTACTGTCATAGGCTTTAAAAGACTGAGGAAACATGACCTATTTGTAGTTTCATATCTGCAATGCAAACACAGCTGATCAGAGTTGATATTTTGGAGGCATTACAAATAAATGAATGTTTAAACTGTAGCAGGTCAGAGACGTTAGCTGAGTCAGAGAGAGAGTGAGAGAGCTGAGACACTGCTCTGCCTGGTATTCCTTCTGTGTTGTCGCTGTTAATGTACTGGGTTTTGAACCTTGGATTAACTAGCAAAGCCATAACCAGCAGGTCATCTGTGGTGGGATCCTGATATTTGTTTGTGAGGTAATTAAGAATGGTTGTCTTCATTGTTTTTATTTGTTCAGTGTTGTCCTCATTCAGGTCCAAATGTTGACTTTCAACAGGTTTAACTTGACTTTATGTAAGAGACACTCCGGTCTTCAGCTTCAGCTCTGTTTGGGTATGCCAAGTTGCTCTTTTTCTTCCAGATGAAGGAGAATGTACTCACCACCTTCTTGCAGACAGATGTTGCATGATCAACACAAGGATTTTTGGCACTTTTTTGTGATTAGAAAGAAGAATATGATTTCTTTCATAAGCTCTATTTTAACTTTTCCAACAGTTTATTTGAAAAGAAACTTCATCTTCTTGTGCTTCTATATGCTGTATTTATATGTATCACAGACATCTGCCACGTCATTATGATAATTCAAGATTCAGTTTCAAACTCTAACCCTAAATTCACATAAGTTTAAGATACCTTAAATTAAGTTTGAACTAGTTATTTCATGGTTTAGTAAAACATCAACATTTGGAACAGTAAAGAGAAGAACACTACAGAACATGTCGGCCTGACTAGTGTTATCACAATACCAAATGTGTATTTTTGATACCGATACCAAGTCATGAATTTGATACCGATACTTTTCTTAAAAAAGGGAGTCACTATATCTGAGCAAGTGACACCACACTTCAGTAGTAAAAAACAAAATGGGTTTGAAAAATTATTGTGATAAATTTGTCATATCAGAGGGCCTTATTAGTTTGTGAGGTTACCAGTAGTGTGCAGGTTAATCCTGGGTTTGGGCTTCATCACCATGAAATGCCAGACTTATAATCATTTATGCTCATTATTTCCATGCTTGATAAAATTGTAGTTTTCTTGTTTGTTTGTATTCGTGCATTTTCACAATGGATAAGTAGCCTTTATTTTATAGCATTAGGCTATGTGTAATTTGAATTACCGTAAATGAACAACGTCATAACTTGTTAACTTTAATAACAGGATTCTTGAGAAGTGGGACAAAACAGGATCCAATATTGAAAAATAAAACCTTAAGCTCAGACAAATTAAACTACATGTATCTATCATGTACTAAGAAGTATGCTTGAAACAACCTCCCAACTTTTCTCTTTTTTAACAAAATGGGCTTTTTGGCTTGCAATCACTTTCACATTATTTTGTGTTCATTCACTAAATTTATTAGAACATTGTGAAGCAGAAGTGTTTTCTTAAGTGATGGAGAGCTGATATTTCTACCACGCAGAATTCTCTCAGTCTTCTTGGTGATTCAGATGGTGTGCTCTTCTTTTTTTCTGTTTAATATGCCATATCTACGTTCTTAATTTGGGCATAATTTGAGATTGCTCTTTATATTTAAAATTTCTCTTTAATGTCTCTGCCTTGTTTTGACCCTCTCTCTTTTCTTCGCTTTCTTGATTCTCTTTGGCTATGCTTCCAATTATTTCTCCTTTTCCTCTGTTTTCTTTCAGTCATATCCTTTATTTGCTTTATTTTTCCTTCAGGGCAATTTCTGTTAAAGGCACAATGTTCAAGCATAAATATACCCAAAGAAAGATAGTAATGTGACCAGAGGTTGATTTAGCAATTTGGGGGCCCAAAACGAACACAGGCATGGGGCCCTCCGCATCCGTTGTTCTCCACCTTTTTCAATCCTTATGTATGAAGAAAGTCCTACGAGTAGCTTCTTCCCTACCCAACACAATGTAACCCTAACCCTAACATAATAATTGCACACACAACAATATGATCTCTGTACAATAAGAATGAACTGTTTTGTTCATTCACATGGAATATCTGTCATCCCTTACCTTGGTTTTCAGCAGGATCTCTGATTGAAGTTGATGATAGGCCTCTGTCTTACAGCTTGTTTTAATTAAGTGAGAAGATAACACACAAGACAATCAGAGGTAAATTATGGAGTTACAGAAATAATAACAAAATATACGAAAAAATGATTACCATTACCGTCCCTATCTTTTTCTTCCTCTTCTCCTTTGTCCCTGTTTTCTCTTTCTCTCCCTTGATTGTTTTTATTTTCATGTATTTCTCTCGCGTTTTTAAAAATCATCATCATATAGGCCATCATGTGAAATACCAGGAGGGAGTGAAAATGTGTGTGTGCATGTGTGCCCCCACTCACTCGCTCAGAGCGACACACACAGTGAGATAATAGGAGCGTTACCATGAAGCAGCCAGTAAGTGACTTTGTTGAAGAACAGTGGAAACACAAAGTTTCTCTGGTCACAGCTGCTTCATGATCAGAGCAGAAAATGCAGTTGGTTTGTATCGAGCTGGAGTTTGTTTCCTCCTCCACTCTGAGCTGCTCTCACTTTAACTAATAAACAGAGTTAATGAGGCTGCATTTAATCATGTGTGCGCTCAGTACCGCATGAGATGCGACACACACAGTCAGGCCTGGAGCGACACAGATTCATGATCTGACACCATTGACTAATTACTAAACATGATCATCATCTAAATAATTCCAGTAAAGAACGTGACAAATGAATGTGAACAGTTCATTTTCATCTGTATGGACTGAACTTGATCTTTTTAAGTGTGAACTGGCACAACACTGCTTGTCAGTTTGTGTTTACACCCCGAATCACTTCCGTGTATGCGTTCATGGAATATTCCATTGTAGTGGGGACTGAGGGGGGAGGGGGTTGCTGAGACACTAGTTACTCAGGAATTACAAGCCATTTTAGCGTATGGATTTTGGAATGAAATTATTAATTAATGAAAAGTTTTGAAAAAAATCTTACTCATGAGTTTATTAGGTGTTTTGGGGCCCAAGGCTATTGCAGACCTTTGCCTAATAGTTAAGCCCACCTCTGAATGCAACTGTTGCATCTATTCAATGCACAATATTCACATTAATGTCTATTCATATTTAACTTCTCAGTTCAACAATATGTTCTACAGAAGAGCTGCCACTGCAGCACTATGTTTTTACATAAGCCATGCCTTAATATGGCCCGTGTTTTTGCAAAGAGAACCTCAGATATCTTACACACTGCTACTTTAAAAATATCCTGAATAAATAAAAATATAGCTGCAAGCGGCAATGAGCAGGGTCGAGCCTTAATTTGTTCAGTAAGAGCAGCACATTATAGGTCATTTAGTTGACATAACATTGATGGGGGGATGCAACAATTTTTCCCAAGGAAAGTTCGGTATGGGCTGGGATTTGGGCCACCAACCTTGTGGCCAGAGGACTACTCCACCACCCCCTTAACCACAGCCAACCACAGAAAGCAGCCAAATTAGAGGAAGCAGCTCAATAAGAAGAAGCAGCTCAATAGGAGGAAGTGGTTCTATAGGAACGTTTTTGGTATTTTGGGCATAACTGCATAACTCAAAATGCTTAAGCACCCCTATTTTACAATACAGTAAACATATTTGAATAGTTTCACGACAATATTTGAAAAGTTATTGCCAATTTCCCTCTAAGCCCGCCCTCTTAGCCCTTTTTGACCCATTTCTAATAGAAATGTGTATCTCAGTCTCACAATGCTTTATTCTGAATTTGGTGGACCCCTCAGTCACAGCTTCCTGAAGCAGCATACTTCACCCATTTTCTGTCACTTGGATTCTGCCCAGCACCTCCTTTCTCAGAGCCCTGCCCTTTACTATTCTAGTAAAGTTTAATGTGACAGACAAATACATCATCCTGCATGTTTACTTATTTAACATGAATGCAAGATTCAGTAAGATCTTCTTCAGATTAACAATGTAAAAACTGAATGTAGCAGACAAGTTTAGTTAGTTTAAGTGTTTTATGCAACGTTATGCTACTTTAAACAGCTGCTCTTCAAATGCAGATGTGGTGTTAAATATTCAGTTTCAGTCGATCACAGTAAATCTGTTCCTGCAGTATAATAATCTAGGTCACTGAATAATCCCGGGTCACTGAATCGCCATGTTGGAGTCATAATGCTACAGATCCCCTAAAAGGACAAACCGGTCTGAGGCGACGTCTCGCGTATGCTTACTGCCTCTTCTTCTGGCTTTTTGGAGCTAGGCTAAGAACAGTTTGGTGCATTGCCGCCACAAGCTGGTCTGGAGTGTGGACACATAGACTGTGAGTGTGCATTTGTTTACTGAAGAAGCTGCATGAAGAACCGCGCCTGTAAAAAGAACATAGACGAAGAAGTGGGCCCAGGAGGTTGTTATGAAAGATATGTAGGAAGTTTGCGAACAGAAAAGACGTTAAATGGAGGAAAATACTTATAAATTGACCACCGACAAACCAAAGGAACAGCACAGACTTCATCTGAGAAGTGAAAGTGAAAATTGACGTCAGGTGTCGTGAAACAGGACCTGAGACAGAACTGGGTATAAATACTGCGTTGTCTCCAGGATGGAAAACTACTGAGAGACAAAGAGTTTCTGAAGCTGAAGTTTCCAGTTTTCTATTGAACAGGTAATTTACCACATCAATATAAATTCAATCTGTTGTTTGAAAGATTCTTTTGTATAATCAAACTGATGCTGTTATAGTAACATTTACATTGTTACAGAAAGATTAATATTGGGAATTACTCCTGCCTAAGATCATATAGTACTTGTTGAGTTATCCTCGATATATTTATAAAAATCATTTAACACAGGAGAAGACCACTGTTTCATGTATCACTTATTTTCTTACTGTTCTTTTACAGCTTTCTGACCCTGATACATCAACTTCAATGAGAGAAAAAACTTTTTCAGATCCGGCTGTATTTAGCAATGGAGTTTGCACTTGAACACAGGCAAGTCAATGCATTGAACTAATTTAATGTTGATTCTCTTATGTTTTATTAACAAAGTTTCTTTCTTCCATTCTTTGTTATTTCCCTTCCTTTCTGACTGCCATTTACCATATCCATTAAAACAAACTTAAAAATGCTTTAGTATTATATTATTTTTTTGTTTTCACAACTTGCATCTGCAATTGATCACTCACACACAGTCAATGTTCAAAGTTGTTAACATGTATATCAGATACTGAATGATTGAAAACTGGGTTTTCATAAAGATGCACTCTTTATTAGTTTTGACATCATCTTGTGGAATACAAACCCTTTGTAAAACTAGATATACAGTAAATGTCAAATATTATATTAATAAGTATTGTAACTGTTTTCAACAGGACTGATCCAGAGAGGAGGTCACCATTCTTCCTTGAAAAGCGAAGCTAAATCATGGTTCCTTTCAGGCACACCAACTTGTGAAGAATCAGTTTATCTATATAATATATATACACAAAATAAATGCACAAAATCTGTTTAATGTCCCTTTTATTATTGCACTTTTCATTACAGTGTAAACTCAATTGAACAAATATTTATAGTGGGAAATATGACTATATTCATTAAATAAACAGCAAATGTGTGATGTCTACCTTAATATTTTTAAGAATGCACTAAGTTAGAGGTTTCTGTGCACAGTTTACAGCTTTAGTTCTCTCAGTATTTCTTTCATAGCCAAGCAAACCTGACCGTGGTACAATTATATCCGGCCCGCAATAAAATATCTCATGTCTATCTAAACTGGCCCGTTCCTGCAGTATGATAATCTAGGTTTGTAGCAGTGCCCGGCTAGATGCACACGGAGCGAACAAGCCCTAATCTCTGTTTGCCGAGTGGGAGCCAGGCAGCGTCCACAGGCTCCACAAGCGGAGTTGCCATGCCCAAGGCCCGGCTAGACACACACAAGCGAGCCCCTCCTCACCTTCCGAATATTTGGTGTTAGTAAAAAAAAAATTCAGTGTTACAGAGATCCCAGTGCATGCCCCGTCAAGTTCACCCACAAGCTTTTCTCTGTGATGAAGATGAACAAAAACCCACACGAGTCGTCTCACAGATGTACACTTTCACTCCATCTTGAGGGGTTCCACAGCAAAGAACCTAACCCCAAACTATAATGAACTGGCAGCCAAGAAAGGATGCCAAACATCTGGCTCTGGCACATGGACATAAATAAAAGAAGAATGTAGCCTACCCATATGTTTTCTTTTTGCATTTTATCCAATATCCTGTTCAATAAATGTTGACCCTGTTTGGCCCTCAGCGTAGTCCCCATTTTTAATTTTGGCCCTCTCTGTGATTGACTTTGACACCACTGCTGTAGTGAATCAATGTTGAATCGAATCAGAAATTGAATTAAATCAAGACCTTGTAAATCAGAATTGAATCAATTTCGGAAAACAGTGACGATACTCAGCACTACTTAATAAATTACTAATGTATATGGGAACTGCCAAGAAAAGGTAATTGGCTGTTGTTGTTGAGGGAAGCAGTGAAAACTGTTCAGGACATTATTAAGCAACCGCTAAAAACATGTCACCTAAAAATAAAAATCCTTGATATTAAAGCAATATGACACCAACTAACACATCTAGCCCACTGTTGCCATCACTTAAACATATGTACAACATGTAGAACGGTTGCTTGTTGCATTTGTTGTGCTTGTTGCTTTTTGATCATTGTTGTGCTAATATTTTGGCAATAGTGACAATTTCCCCCAAAAAATGTTTTTATGCCTCCCTGCCAGCCAGTCGCTAGAGGCATTATGTTTTTGATGTTTTGACCTATACTTCAGATGTTACAATACAACAGAAAAAACATAACATGGCTCCATACTGCTCATGTGTTGTCATCCAAGTGTCCGCAATCTCAAACATTCATATTCTACTCCAACTGGCAAAAGTCAAATGGTGCTTTTTTAAAACATTAACACCAAATGAAAAAAATATAAATGCTGTGGCTATGTGGTTAGAGCGGTCAGACAAAAGTTCAGTGGTACAATCCCGGTCTTCCCTGGTCTGCATACCGAAGTGTTTTTGTGTCTTTGTGCCAGCCAGTCACTGGATGCATTATGTTTTGAGGTTGCCCTATGTCCCATTCTTGTGAACACTATCTCAAGAATGTTTTGAGAGAAGTTATTCAAATCTGGTGCAAATATTCACTTTGACTGATGGATGAACTGATTCAATTTTGGTGGTCAAAGTTCTAGGTCATGGTAACCTTTCAAAACAAATGTTTTGGTGTGTTAAGGTCAAGGAAGACATCAAGGGATCCTTTCACATTTGGCACAAACATTAACTTCTTCAAATGTGCTACAAACATTCAGAGGTGCTTTAAGTGCTGAACACAATTTTTTTTTAAACATTAACACCAAATGCAGCGGCGGCTGTGGTTACGGGTCGGCTCTAACCAGAAGTTCAGTGGTTCGATCCCAGTCTTCCCTGGTCCGCATGCTGAAATGCCCTCTGGCAAGATACTGAACTGCAAATGGCCCCTTCTCACAAAGACAGTGCTGCACATAGATTCACTGTATAATTGAGGTGAAAGTGAAACTGTACTGTAATGCACTGTCAGTGGTCATGAGGACTAGAAAAGCACTATTTTTCATTTACCATTTTAAATGTAAGGTATGTTGTCAGCTTACCTTACATTATAGCAAAACCACAAAAAATAAAGTAAACAAGGAATTTCCTCTCCTTCCCCTATGCGTCTCCTTCTCCTCCCCTTACATCAAATCCCACTGAATTATTATAGCATAATGATAAGACTAACACTTTCAAAAAGCACTTAGCAACTTAAGCAACTTAATTCTTAAGAATATTCAGTCTCACATTTGAATTTTGATTAAATATATCATAAAATATCCTGAATAAATAAAACATAAATAACAATATACCACACACACAACTAAAGCAACAAATAAAATTGACACTATGGCTCTGTTAACAAAAATTAAATAGAAAATATTTGGCACAGGTTATATGTTACCAGCACATGGAATGGAATGGTTATAATTTAGATGAGCTTAGGTTTGTTTTGCATTAGGTAAGTATTCCAGTATTTCTTTGAGGATTGTGTGTATGTGTGCATATGTGCGTAGTTGTCTCTGTCGCTCTTCACACACAAATTCACGATCACATTTAATACTGATGTCAGGGCTGTGCCTGTCTCCAGCTGCGAGGTGTGGCAGGTGAACTGACTGATCAGGTCCTAATAACTTGCTATGACTGTTAGTGTTTATTGGTAAAGTGAGAGCAGGTCAGCTGGGGAGTGTGAAGGGAGAACACAGGAAACTCCAGCATGGTTCAAACCAATAAGCACTTCTGCCTGAAGCAGCTTCACTAATCATTTTGCAGTGGTTGGCCATTGTGGAAACCCTGTATTCACACTTTTTTGTTGACACTGTTCTTCAACAAATTGGACATAATGGCTCATTTGCATTAACAATTCCTCTCATCTCTGAGTCACTGAGTGTGAGTGGTGCCCAGGGCCTGTGTATTTGGAACGTAAACTCCACCTCGCTCCAAGACCCAGAGAAGATGAGATGAGAGAATCGACAAAACTCTTTGAAATGTTGTTGTTATTCTTGTGTAAAATGGAGTCACTAACAGGAAAAGGCATACATTAAAATATAGATTCCTCCTTTTTATTAATCGATATCATATCATTTCGAATTAAGATCGATTTTAATCAGAGAATAATTTGGAACTGTTCCTCAGGTGGATGTGAATTGTCTTTTCTTTTGAAAATTAATTTATGGTTCGTTTCATTGTTATGTGTTGCTCATTCACTCACAGACAGACAGAGAGTAATCTCACTTAGTGATACAGGTCACTGTGTCAGCTGCTGCAAAATGCACTTGAGTTTTGATTATAAACTGAGATGTATATAAAGACTAAACACAATTGTCTAATGTTTAATACTACCTATGTTGTTATTATTCTACTTTCGGCATGGCACCATTAAATGTTGTGCTTTTGGGCATTCAATAAATGTGACTATCAGAAAAATATTGAATATTAATATTAGAAATATTAATATTTAATAACTTTATTAGAGGCACCACCCTTCAAAGAAAGAGAAAAGATTTATTTATTTATTTATTTATTGATTAAGTCTCATGAAATTACTGGCTATAAATTTGGAACTCTGATTAATCATTCAATTAATAAGTATAACCAAAATTACCATATCAATAGCTAGCACAGTTGAAGGATATGGAGTTCTTGACAGTGTAGAGGTTGGCAAAATTCACCCTTATGCAACATAAATGAAGATGTGTTTTAAAGAAAGACAATTATTAAATGTAAAGTGCCTTGAGATAATGTAAATTATGAATTGGCGCTATATAAATAAAATTGAATTGAATTGAATTGAATTATGAAAATAATGAAAGTATAAAAACACAAACTAACAAAAGGTGTACTTACTATACACAGATGTGCAGGTGTGTGTGTGTGAGTGAGTGATATGGTCAGGTTTTTCTTCCAATTTTTTCTTTGTTGGAAAATTCAAAGCATTACAGTTGCAGTTGCACACATTTCCTACGACACCCCTTATCCAGCATTTTCCATTTTTAAACAAAACAAAACAGAACTGGGGAGCTTGGTACCTGTTATCTTCCCAGCAACACATACAATCGGAGTGAGAGAGAGATGTATGAGTTAGAGACACATAGATTAAACTAAAGCAAATTAAATAATACAAATGGCTAAAAAGGACACTGGGGCAAAATATCATCACTGAATCATATAAAGTCCGATCGTACAGCTTTTATATACTCAGTCCATTTTGACCAGATCTGATAGAACTTATCTTTTTGCAATTTGAGGGAGAAAGACAACTTTTCCATAATGTAGGAAAGGCTTAACTTTAAAGGTCCAGTGTATAAGATGATGTATATGATATTGTACTAGTTTGTTTCATATAAATTGTATGAATTGTAGTTTTCTTTACCCCAAAAAAGGCCCTTTATATTTAAATACTTTATATTGACATTGAGGGGACCCTCTCTACAGAGGCCACCATGTTTTTTACAGTAGTCCAGAGTGGATAAACTAAACACCTTTTGAGTTTGTATGACAACTGAAGTCTACCACAGGTTCTTTTTCATGTTTGGAAGGAGAGGGTGAGGTGAGGGGTGTTCAGCTGCAACATGCAAAACACTCGATATCACTAAATTCTACACACTTTACCTTTAAATGGTAAAATCCATATAGTTAGTTATATTAAAACTGTATTCTTCTATTGGGTGCCACTGTCATCTCACTATCATTATCCATGCTTCTTATAGTGTGACATTATTAGAAAATAAGGAGTCTAGCTTCATTATTTTTTTCTCCTGGGAAGGTTTTGAATGACACAACTAATAACTATTGATCTCTATTTCTCTTTTCTCAGCCTGCGGAAGCCCCCTCTCTGAATAATGGCCTCACCGATCTCAGTCTACAACTCAAATGCCTTGGACAAACACATCTCCAGTGTAAGTGGATATACAGTGCCAGGCCGTGCTCTCTGTCTGGAACAAGTGTGTGAATGAGAGTTTGAGTGAGTGAGTGTGGGAGGGATGGAAGGAAGGAAAAAGAGAGAGGGATAAGGCTGAGAGACGCACACACGCACACACCGTGAGTGAGTCGGCAGGCTCTGTGATCTCTAGAATGCTGGAAAAATTCTTTGTTGTCATCAAATACTGGGCTGGTGGAGAGGAGCACTCGCTCTATGTGCCTGTATCCGGGCTTTGCGCACCACAATCAAAAAAGAATCTCTGAACCATACCCTAACTTCAACAGAAAACTGGCAATGTAGAAGGTAGTAGGGCTTGGCTAAACAAATATCACAATGTTTTGAGGCTATATGACAATACACGATATATATCTAGACATTTTGAAGGTCGTCCTATGGGGCTTGTGCAAGGCACTTGGCTCTCCCTCACTAACTCACAGGGCTGGTGGAGAGGGGCGCACGCTCCGTGTGCCTGTAGCTGGGCTGAGGCACTCTGACTCAGCCAGTGGAACTCGTGTGAGGCGCCTGGCTCTCCCTCACTCACTGGGTTATGTATGGAATATAATATAATATAAACCTTTGGGGAATTATTTTACATTAAACATTTACTTGAACTCATAATTTTGGTAGTCAAAGGTCAAGGATTAAGACCACAGTGGCATCACAAGTATGTTTGTTTTTGTTGAACATCTTAAGATCTATCTTGTGGGAATGTCTTCAAATTTGGTACAAACTTTCACTTGCACTCAAAGATGAACTGAAGGTCATGAACTTAACTAATAAAATTTCTATGGTCAAAGGTCAAGGTCGCCTCAGGAACATGTACTTCTTGAATGTGATATATAACACCTACTTGAGGCAATTTCTTCACTTCAGTAATGAAAATTAAAGGTCACAGTGACCTTACATGAATCTGTAAAAAAAAAAATTGAAATACAATGCACACGGAAACTGCACTGGTTGCCGGAGACGTACAGTGGTACTGTGGTAATTAGGCCCTAAACAACAACCGCTGGGGGACCCCTTGTTTTTCTTATTTTTTATAACAGTAATAAATCGAATATTTAGCAGCCTAAACATTCTTAACTTTTGATTAAATTTTGCTGGAAGTCGGGGACCCATATTCCAAACTCAACAGGAAGTCAACCATTTTGAATTTCATTATGGCCTGAAAAAATATTGCAAGATTTTTAGGCTATATCGTGATACACGATATATATCTAGATATTTTGAAATCTCCTCTAAATCACTGTATTAATGTTAAATTCATAAAAATCCTAAGGAAGTGGCTAAGCTAGCGGACGTTAGCATTTCCGACGGTCCAAGAATGCACCTCGTCGGGAGCTATAAGCGGACATTTATGCTTTTATAAAACACGGTGTCAATGAGCTCAAAATATAGATGTCGGGGCTTGTCTTCTGATCATTGAGCAGCTTTGGATCATAGAAGAAACTGTAATGTTTCTACTGTTCTTCAACTAAGTCACTGACTGGGTGCTTCACGTGAACGCGCCTCGCATCTCACAACACACACAAGCAAGCAAGCCTCCACTCTCGCTGGAGTGAATGGCAATCATGTTCATCATTTGTAAACGGATTCGTTCGGTTCAGCGTTCACAGAGAATGTGAAAAACACCCAATAACCGTCTCTTAATTCTCGTAACCTTGTTAAAACTCTTCACTTTCTTTAGCTCTTTCCATGCTCTCTGAGTATCTTCTCCTCTCCTGATACAAAAATACACATGGAGAGTTTTCTGGATAGGTGGGGGAGTGAGCTGTCTAATGTGAGAGGGGCATGAGAAGAGACAGAAGCGAAACTTAAAGAGAATTTCATGCAGAAGGCTTAAAACATTCACGTGACAATTTATGTAGATGGTCGTGATATATTAATTTTATACATTGCACGTGGAACAAGCTGCAATACATTGAGTAAATTTGATATATCGCCCACCCCTAGATGGTAGTGTACAATTTTTTCTGTGTTTCTGCTATTTGCAGGCAATATATTTTAATGAACTTAGTTCAGGCAGACCACAAAGTTAAGCTCAGTTTACCTGACAGCTACAGCAGCTGATCTCAAGGCCAACCCACATGGCTGATGGCTCAGCAGATTCCGTCCACTCATTCATAGGCAAAGCTCTTTTCATACTGTGTTAAATTTATTCAGTGTCATTTCTGTTGTCACTGATGCCTGCTCTATTATTTTCCCTTTGGGGGTCTTGCTGTTGCTCTCCCTGCTTTAAGCTTTCCATGCAGGCACATGGAAGCACAGAGATGTGTGCTCTCTCTGTCTTTTGTTTTCCACGTATGCACATGTAAGAGCAGGGAGTTCCCAGAAAAGAGCCATACCGCCAAATGTAAATTATGCAGACTAAAGTGGTCCTGGACTGAAATTTGGTTAGTGCAATCACAAGACATGTATGTGGCATAATGTGGAATTTTAAAGTTTTGCTGTGAATTAGGAAGTTGACATTTAAGATGTTCTCACTACGAATAGTAGTAATGTAATTGTTAAAAATCTAGACTTCATAATATTGTTTGCTAAGTTGTGCCAATCTTAAGATTTCCTTCAACAGTATGCCCGTGGCCATATCACCATGAAAAAGAAAGTTCCAGTATTATGACTATACATTGTCCAATATGAACTGATGTTTGTTGACCACACCTGACCACATTTAGGTGTCAATATTCAATAAAATCATAGCACCACTTAATAGCAATGTGATGCACACCTCAGCATGATTTGACTTTTAACTCCTTCATTAACTGGGCAAACAATTAACGCAATACCAAGCCATGTAAATGAACCTCCAGCAACTACACCACAAATGTAGCATACCCTGAGAGGGCCTGACCATTGCTGCTTGCAGCTTTAATTTTCATTCATTTTCATCTTCGGCTTAACATCACTTCACCTGCTTCAGTGTCACTGCAGCGTATCCTGATCGCTTTGTGTGCGCACGTGGGTCAAATATGTGCGTGCATGCGTGTGTTTAGAAGGAAACAGAGAATAACAGCAAATGGTAGTAGCTAAAAGATGAGGCTTTATATTAATATATGACCAAAGAAATGATGAAAATGACAGTTAAATTACACAATAAGGCTTATTGATAAAGTAACTGGATGAACTTCAATAAGTAGTTGGCTACTTGGAGTGAATCAAAATTAAGCTTTTGTAAAAAATATGGCCCATTACACATATCAAACAGACAAATAGAATTAAAGGCCAAAACAAGACTAAATAAAGTAACCATCTGATTTAAATGAGTATACTATATATACCAAATATTTTAGTTTTCAGTCAAAAAAACTACTTTCTGTGTATGTGTGCATTTGTAGACCTCCAGAGAGTCCCTGAAGATGGAATTGTTGGCAGATGTATGTCTGCTGCCTGGAGAGGACAGAATTATAGGTGAGTGTATCTGTACCACACAGTGTCCACACTGAAGAGTTTTACATTTTGAAACCTTTTTTTTTCTGGAAAAAGATGCAAACATGTCATTATAATGACGATGATACATTAGTGAAATTCTCATGAGTTTATATATAATTTAGTAACTTAAAGGTCCAGTGTGTAAGATTTAGGTGAAAGGGATCTATTGGCTGAAATTCAATGGAAAATAACAAAAATCACAAATGTCTTTCATCTAAATTGTATGAATTGTTGTTTTCGTTACCTTAGAATGGGGCCTTTATATTTAAATACTTTATATTTAGATTTACACCATTTTTTTTTACAGTTGTTCAAACTCTACAAACTAAACACCTTTTGAGTTTTTATAACAACTGAAGGCTTCCACAGGTTCTCTCTCATGTTTGGAAGGAGAGGGTGAGGTGAGGGGCATTCAGCTGCAACATGCAATTTCACCACTAGATGTCACTTAACTCTACACACTGTACCTTTAAGTATTCTGAGCCAATAATGTAAGATAAGATGAGTGATAAGTCATATGGAAAAGTAATATTTTTGTCTGTTTTCAGATAAAGACATCATCTACATCTGTCCATTCCGTGGAGCTGTGAAAGGCAAAGTGTTGATCACCAACTACAGACTCTACTTCAAGAGCTCAGATACTGTAAGTCCCATCAAGCTCATGTAGGGCCAGTCAGCAGCTCATGGCTATTAGTCTTTACATGCATACATGTGTGAGTTTGTGGCAGCATTTGGGTTCAATAACAAATCTCTTTGTTAGCCCTCTGTTGTGTTTATGCCTCTGCGCCAGTGACAGCCAGTGGCCTAAAGCATTATGTTTTCGGGTTTTCCGTCTGTCTGTTGCATTCTTGTGAACCCAATATGTCAAGAACACCTTGAGGGAATCCTTTCACATTTTGCATACACATTCACACATACACTCTAAACATGCTATCTTAAGATCAGGTTGAGGTACAGTACCTGTCAAAAGTTTGGACACACCTTCCCATTCAATGGTTTTTCTTTATTTTTATTTTTGTCTACATTGCAGATTAATATTGAAGACATCAAAACTATGAAGGAACAATATAGAATTATGTGGTAAACAAGTGTTGTATATTTTAGATTCTTCAAAGTAGCCACCTTTTGCTTTGATTACAGCTTTTCACACTCTTGGCATTATTTCAATCAGCTACATGAGGTAATCACCAGGAATGGTTTTCCAATAGTCTTGAAGGAGTTCCCAGAGGTGCTGAGCACTTGTTGGCTCCTTTGCCTTCACTCTGCGGTCCAACTCATCCTAGACCATCACAATTGGGTTAAGGTCGGGTGATTGTGTATTTAAATTTGGTGCAAGAATTCAGTTGGATTCAAAGATGAAACAATGTTTAGATTATAATTTTTAGATTTTGCTGGTTGGTTGAAGTTCAAACGGTCACAGGGGATTTCATTACATCTGGCACAAACATTCACTTGGACTGGTAAAATGTCAATTATACAATCTTTTATTTGTATAACCTATTTTAAAAAATCACTGTTTGTCTCCTTGGGGTTAACAGGGTGCAACATCATCTGCACTTAACCTCAGAGAGAGCCACATGTGAGAAATCCCTTTCCCAGGACAGACAGAAGTGCAATAGATGCCATGTTTAGCAGAGCATGTCAACAAAATAACAATATATACAAAATTCACGAGAAAAGACAATGCTTAACACAAGTGGAGAGGTGTATCAATGTTAAAAGTGTTTATAGATTATAGAAAGAAAAGTCTGACAAAGATGAGGGAAGTATTAATAATAAATATTGGTATATGTGAATAGGCATATTGTGTATCTAAGCAATTTAGTTGTAATCATAATTCACGACCAGATGCCACCGATCACTAACATGATCATGATCCACCATCACGATCTATGAGCAATGATCCACCATCATAGTCAAGATCCATAATAATGATCTATATTCACGATCAATGATCACGATTCACCATCATGATCAACCAACACTATCTACCATCATGATCTGCGATGTGGCCACAGCCGCTATCCAGGATCTTAAACAAAAAAATACACAAGGACTCCAGGGAAAGAAGTCAAATCAGTAACATTTATCAATGAGACATTAAAGGGATAGATCACTAAAAAAATGAAATTTCACTCATTATCTACTCACCACTCTGCCGATGGAGGGATGGGTGAAGTGTTCTGGAGTCGCAGAAGAAAACTTAGTAGCAGCCGAATCCGATACAATTGGAATAACTGGTGACCGAGACTTTAGACGTAATAAAACAACAGAAAAAACATAACATACAAGTGTCTGCAAGCCCCAACATTCATATTCAACTCAAAACAAGGTCATTTACATCAAGTTTTACGCATAAAAGTCCACTGATATCTTCCTAAGACATCCGCTAGCTTAGCCACTACAAGAATCATCTACTCACCACTATTCTGATGGAGGGGGCCAAATCCACAACAGTTGAAGTAACTGGTGATCAATTCAATACAAATCAACCACTGAAAAAAACAACATAAAATGCCTCCATACTGCTCCTGTGGTGTCACCCAAGTGTCCTGAAGCCCTGTCATTTAAATATGACTTGAAACTGTTTCATTTACACCACGTTTTTAGCCTAAATGTCCTCTGATATCCTACTTGGAGCTACATTCACATGCACACACTGGAAACACAGCACACACTGCACACAAGCTCTCGCCCAATGTGTGTTAGGCTTAAAACATGGTGTATATGACACCTCTTCATATTGAATTTGAATGGTCTTACTGACATATGGATGACACCACATGTGCAGTATGGAGCCAATATGTTTATTTTTTACAATTAAAGAAGGAGTCACCAGTTACTTCAATTGTATTGGATTTGGCTGCAACACTGTTTACCCCTGAGACTGCAAAAGTGTTTTGTGGAATCAAACACTGCATAGTAGTGAACAGGGATGTCACGAAATGTAACTTTGGTGCCACAATTATTGTCAGAGGAAATATCACGGCTTCACTGTTTTCATGATTATCATGAAAATATTATTACTATAGAAGAAAAAAGACTCACAACAAATAATATATAGCTAATAGATAGCTAATAATATAGCTTATGAAATAAAATATGTATTATTATCATCAACTTTATCCACTAATATATCAGGAACACCCATAGGGAATTTAATTACATTTGGCTCAAACATTCACTCGACTCAAGGATAAACTGATTGGAATTTGGGTGTCCAAAGATCAATAATCTTTTTTTGCTTGTGGAGAATCTTTTAAAATTTGGCACAAATGCTCACTTAGATTAATTGATTACATTTCTGTGGTCAAAGGTCAGGGTGGCCTCACAAAACATGTGTTCTGCCTCTTGAACATGATACCTCAAGGCTGTCTTTAGGGAATTTCATAATATTTTGACTAGTCGTCACTTGGACTAAAAGATGAACAGATTAGATTTCAGTGGTCAAAGGTCAATGACCTGATATGAATGAATGAATGATATGATATCTGTAAAAAGAAATATACGACTGAAACTAGACTGGGAGGCGGAGGCAAACAACACAGTATATTAATTCCAGTCTTAACATGGTCATTTGCTCTGGTATTACAGACTAAGTGTCAATTACACATTAGTGTTCACTTTACTTAGTTCACTGCATTAAGTACATTTTCACCACTTTGGGGCAGAAGAAGCAATATCAGCATTTATTTTTCATACATTCTTCTGAATATATGCTCTTTATCTACTAAATGTTATATTTGATTTGCCAGCTAGTCTGTTGAGCTGGTAGTGTAGCAAAATTCAGTGCAGTGAAACTGAAAGGAACTGCAGAGTGGGGGATATCTAAGGGTTCATCACTATAAGCAACAGTTTTTCAAATACAAGTTGTACTGTTATCTATTTTTAACACAAGTATAGATTCTGCCTGTTTTAAAGAGCAATGTAACAACATATTTAAGCACTACCATGCTTTAACATGTTTTAGTTTTAACAAATGCCAGAATGCCATATTCTATGAAACCATAGTATCAAAGAATAGACTAATAAACTCATACTACAGAAATGCTGCTTTATCATACATATGTGACTGTAAGTCATCTGAAACAAGATTCAGCTACATACATTACACTTTATCTTAAACATATTTTTCCATGTGAATTCTTACGAGTACATAAAGACCAGCAGTTTGCCATTACATTTTCCATAGAACCAAAGGTGTCTTTTCAGTTGGTTTAGGAGGGGGGCATGTCACCATGCAAAATGTATTTCAAACAATCAAATTTTATTCATATAACCCATATTCAAAAATCCCGCATAAAAATTCAAAGCATTTTACCGACTTACATTATACAGTACCTGATTGGCTGATGTAGGTATAATTGTGTATGAGCAAAATCAACATGCTGACTCTGTGTTGTAGGATGTCGTGGTGACGCTGGATGTTCCTTTGGGTGCCATAAGTCGGGTGGAGAAAATGGGTGGGGCATCAAGTAGAGGCGAAAACTCCTATGGCCTGGATATCACCTGCAAGGTGTGTGTGTGCATGCATGTGTTTGTGTGTGTGTGTTTTCAGTCTTTGAGCTTGAGCTAAATTGACATGTAATTATGAGTTCTGCATATTGTAGCTATTCATAAATAATTGATTTATAAATAATACATTTCTGATAGGAATCATCCACATTTAATATAGCACCTTTTAAAGCACAGGTCCAAGTTGTTTACAAGTTAAAAATGAAAATTTGAAGGAAGACATTAGGAAACAATTCGAATCAGCGCAAATACAAAACAAAAAAGTGTAACGGATGATAAAAGAGTAAAAATAACAGAATTTACAACTTAGATTAATAGAAAGAGAAGTGTCTCAATGTTTATGTATGTTTAAGTATTTATACATAAGAAAATGAAACAGAAAGTAAAGCAGAGATGATGGAGGAAAATTCAAAAACTCGTGCAGTTGGTTTGTACCATTTCAGATACACTGTCTGAGTGTCCTCCCTCCACACTCCTGCTGACCTGTGCTCACTTAAAACTATGGTTTCAAAATGATGACAATGATATCATTCATCACAATATTTTTCTGCAACAATATAGCCAACAAAATTTGTCACTGTGACAAGCCTACCTTAATATTTTCAATAATGCACCAAGTTAGCGGTTTTCCTGAACATATCCAAGCAAAATTGGTATTACATAATGAAATTTCCTGAACTGAAATGATATTGAATCAAATCAAGACTTTGTGATTAGGAATTGAATCAATTTGGGAAAGCCCTAGTTAAGAATGAATACCACTGTATATGGGAACTGTCAAGAAAAGGTTTAGGCATGGTGAAACATTTTGGGTGCACCTAAATTATGTGCTGGTGCACCTAAATGAAACAGTTCGGCACACCAGTGCAACTGATATAAAAAGCTAGTCTGGAGCCCTGGTGATTTAAGTGTTAATGATAAAAACAATAATTTAGTATGGCCCTCAAAGGATCTTATGAAAATTAAAATGGTTTATATATTAAATACCAAGATGCAATGGAGCCAATTGCATCTTTTAAAGCAAATTCATAAGAGTAATTCCCCACATCAGGAACGAGTTTAGTGAGTAAATTCGAAACTCATCCAAACATCATCATGCACTGATGCACACTATTCAAGCCATTCAGTGAGCCCTTTAATGGAGCCCTCTTCATTTGTTATGATGTACAGTGATATAGGACTAAACCTGTTATAATACTGCTGCTGCCTTTCTATACCAACACTTATTGTATGCAGGCAACTGCACTTGTTAGGACCTGTGAGGACCCTATTGAAAGTGCTCCAATTATTAGGGCCTGAGCAGTTACAGCTGCAATGACCCAAACCGCACCAAACATGTGAAGTCCTGGCCTGAACACATCTACATGCGAATAGTCATAGTAATAGCCTCCTCTAAAGGCATCAAAATATGACATGTTTTACATGTGATATACGCTCCCTAGTAAGTTGACCATATCCAGTTGAAATTTGGTCAGACGACCCTTCAGACATGGTCAATGATCTTACACTTTTTCGGTGAATGATGTTGCTGTGGCAACACTCCGAATGTTGATGTTTAGTTTTTACAGTTGATCACATTTATGGGAGGTTTACCATGCTTGAAAAGTCATGAACCTCATCTCACATTTAAAAAATGACAAACATTGGGGAGGTCACGTGACCCAACGAAGATGGCAGCTTAGAAGAGAGGCTCTGATCAACGGTGCACCAAAATCTTTTAATTCCCCGGACAGTGGCTTGGAATTCAGATTTTCCACTCAGTGTCAACTATGTCGACATCTCACGTGACTGAGGAATGTGACATTTTTACCAGAACTCGAAAACCGACGGCTCAGTTCGGACTAAAACTGTATGGCATTAATAAGCGCCTTGGAGAGGTAACCAGTGCTATGACTGCATTAGAAGGCAAAATGGCTGAAGTTAAACATGACGTGTCGGAGCACACTAAACGCATCAGAGAACCGATTGATGGCGGCAGAGGAGGAACTTGAGAGTGTACGGGTGGAGTTGGCTTGAACTGTAAAACGGCTGACACATTTGGAGATGAAGACCGACGACTTGGACAACCGAAACAGGAGGAAGAACCTGTGTATGTTTGATCTCAAAGAAGGCGCAGAGGGTACGCGACCTTTGCTGGATTTTATCCGAGAAATGCTGCCGAAGTGGCTGGGGCTGAGCACGGATCAGACCCCGGTGTTGGAGTGGATACATCGCACCTTGGCGCCGACAACACAGAGCCGTTCTTATACGCTTCTGGAAATTTCAGGATATTCAGGACAAGACTGTTTATCGTCTTTCATCACAGAAAAATATCCTACACGATGGAGCTAAGATTACTTTGGTGCAGGACTTTTCAGCAGAAACAATGCTGCGTCAAGAATTAAACACGGCCAGAAAGCTGTTTGGTGAGATGGGGAAATTTCGGGGATTCCAGCTAAACCCCTGCAAGATGAGAGTGGTCCATGACGGGAAGGTGTTCCTCTTCTCTTCACCGCGTGAAGCAGAGGAATTTCACCGTGAAATTCAACCTAAAGATTAACTCTTCTCTTCACAGTCAGCCTCCGATGACAGGTAACCACCATAAGAGGCACAGTAACAGTGAGATGGACTGATGAGACTGGCAATAGGAATGTTATAAATGAACCGGCTCACGCACCGGCTTTTTTTTTGTGGTTGCCTAAGAAGATATAAGTTTATTGCATAATGTTTATAATGAACAATCCGTACAGAGTGTGAACCGGGCATGGTATTATTGAGCTCCCCACCTTGTTTTTTTTTGTTGTTTTTTTTAGCTTAAAATTGATAGTCATTATTATTATGACAAAGTTTTTTTTCTTCTTTGTCTTACTTTGTTATTGAAGCTCATTTATGCAAAATGATGGCTGGAAACGGGGATTGGATATCTAGGGAAAAACTATAATATTGATTGTTGTAAGCGTGGTGCACGGTTGGTGATGGGTTTAAGACTCACGTTGACTAATTATGTGCTTCTCATGTAAATGTGGATCAGTGCTCCTCATTCATTTAGCGAAAGATGGGGAACGACGGGAACAATGTTCAGTGTTCAGGTCTTAAAACACTTCAGTTGGGGAAGTGTGGGGGGGCAGGAAGGGGGATATCTGGCACGTTTTCTTTTTTTGTGTGTGTTTGTTTGTTTGTTTGTTAGTTTTGTTTTTCTCTTAGATGTCATCAAGGCTCCTATCAGCAGTGTCTTTGTTTACTTATATGGTCTATCTGGCAGGACAGAACTGCATCTTGCTCACGAGACTAAAACACAGATACTTCTAAAATAAAAATCACTAGTTGGAATGTTAGGGGGCTGAGAGAAATAGCCAAATTAAAGCAAGTCTTAAACAGAATCAAACAACTGAAGTCCCAAATAGTTTTCTTGCAGGAGATACATTTAAGAGCAACAGAAATTGATAGATTGCAAAAGAGGTGGCCAGGTCAGGTCTTGTGTGCTCCATACAGCAATCATGCTAGGGGTGTACTTATATTTATACATAAATCTTTACCGTTCCAAACCGCTAATGTTATTTGTGATCAATATGGTAGGTACTGTATATCATTATTCAAGGTAACATATCCACATGTGGACTAAATCTGGTTTGCATCTATGGTCCGAATGATGATAATCCAACATTTTTTCAGAATCTATTCCTCACTCTGTCCACCTTGCAAGGTATGTACATTATTGGTGGTGATTTTAATTGCACTTTAGTCCCCACAAAAGACCATTCTACTAACCTTGATTCTACTCATATACAAACAAGGAAAATACTATTGCAGTCCTGTAAAGATTTGAATTTGGTTGAAGTATGGAAGGAACTACACCCAGATAAAGTTGGATACTCCTGTTATTCAAGTACACATGGCACCCAATCACGAATTGACAATTTTTTGGACTTCTTTCAAAAATTAAAGAATGCTGGTATGATAGCATTGTCATTAGTGATCATGTGGCTGTATCATTTAAATGTATTCATAACCCTAAGAGATGGAGATTTCCTGTTGAAGTTTATAAAATTTGCTGAAGAACGCATTAACAATTACTTTGAAATCAATCGTGACCAGATGCTTGTGTTAGATGGGAGGCATTCAAAGCATATATCAGAGGGGAAATTATTAGCTTTCCGAAATCTAAAGCGAAACAACAATGTATGGAAATAGAGACAATTGAAAACCAAGTTAAACTGTTGGAACAGGAATTGTATAATAATTACAGTCCGCAGAAAGCAAAGAATTTATAAATTATGAGAGCCAAATATAACAAATTATGTATAGAAAAAGTCACAAAAATTTAATGTGGCTAAAATAGTCTTACTAATGTGGTAAACTGCTGGCTTGGGGACTTAAGAAAAAGCAGTTAGACAGCATTAAGACACCTGCAGGCGATATGACTTCAGAACCAGTGGAGATCAATAACGTTTTTAGGGATTTCTATGAGGCCTTGTACATATCAGAGCATTTAGATGATTTACACAGTCAAAATAATTTTCTAGATTAATTGAGGTTTCAGACTTTGTCAGAAAATGAGCGAAAGGAATTGGATTGCAGTATAACAACGAAGGAATTAGCAGAAGCCATTCAAAGTATGCAGAGCGGAAAAGCACCAGGGCTGGACGGCTTTCCAATTGAATTTTACAAGAGATTTGGGGAGAAACTTTTGGTCCCATTATTGGACATGTATAAGGAATCCTATATAAAGGGAATACTCCCTCCATCCTTGAGACTTGCGATAATAACTTTAATCCTGAAACCAAACAAACCACCAAATGAATGCTCTTCTTTGAGGCCTATTAGTCTGATGGGGTGTGACATTAAAATACTCTGCAAGGCCTTGGCCAGAAGACTGTAGTCGTATCTTCCCCATCTTGTTGACAATGATCAAAATGGCTTTGTCAAAAGTAGACATGGATTTCATAATATTCGGCGCGTTCTGAACATATTGTATGAAAAACTAAACTCTAGAGATACAGCGGTGTTATCCTTAGACGCACGTCAAGCTTTTGACAGGTTTGAGTGGGGTTTCCTTTTTAACATGCTCCCACGGTTTGGAATTGGTACACATTTTCTAAGATGGATAAAGCTCTTGTATACAAACCCAACTGCTGAAATATTGACCAATAATAACGTCTCTAAACCATTTACTCTCCACTGATCAACGAGACAAGGGTGTCCGTTATCGCCTTTGCTATTTGTGTTGGCTATTGAGCCCTTGGCCATGGCCACAAGAGCTCATAAAGACATCACGGGTATAACTATTGGAGGATATGAGCATCGCATAGCTTTATACGTGGATTACATAATTATTTTTTAACAAACTTAAAAGATAGTATTCCCCAATTAATGAATTGAATAGAAACATTTGGAAACACATCAGGTTTTGAAAAAATAATTCCAAATCCGCACTAATGTTGACTGTAGCCTATTATAGATGAACCATTCACAGCCACTAAAGAAGGCTTTACATATTTGGGGGTTAAAATCAGTCCTGATGTGAAACAAATAGCTTCTTTAAATTACGACCCCCTGGTGGACGGGGTGTGGGAGATGCTAAATCGATGGACCAGGATGCCTATATCTATGATTGGTTGCATAAACATAATTAAAATGTTGGTCTTACCAAAGTTTCTATATCTATTTCAATCACTTCCGCTTCCGTGAACCAATTCATCTGGAATAACAGAAAGGCCAGGCTTCAACTAAAACTATTATATTTACCATATGAAAGAGGGGGGCTTCAGCTCCCCAATCTAAAACTGTATTACTGGGCCGCCCAGCTAAGGACAGCAATGTATTGGTGGAGACTTGAGGGGTGACTATAGAGGAGACGTCAACACTAGGGCTTCCTCTCAAGCTTTATTTATATTCGGCAAGTGTCAGGAGACTGGTTAAACAAACCAAAAATCCCTTTCTTCGTAATACCATTTCAGTGTGGTACTCTGCGCACCAACAGGTTGGAGACACACCAACATTATCACAGTTTACTCCTATATGGGGCAATTATTGTTTTATACCGGGGAGAGCAGATGGTGGATTTCGGGTGTGGTTTAACAAAGGTGCTGCAAAAATGTTGGATTTATATGCATAAGGTAGCTTGATGTCATATAATCAACTGTATGAGAAATATGATATTCCAAGAAGACACTTCTTTAAATACCTCCAACTGAAACATTTCATTTTATCCACGCATAAACAACTGTCTGTACCTCCACTATCTAAAATCGAGAAATTGACTGGCATGGATGGCAGAGGACAATTTTCAATGTTCTATGATTTACTGTTACAACATTCAAAAGAGTCATCTTCCAAAAAGATGGAGGCATGGATAACTGATTTAAAGGAGGATATCCAAGAAGCTGACTGGGAAAGGGCTTGTTTTAAGGCTCAGACCCAGTCGGTTAATACCAAATATAAGCTGTTACAATATAGGTGGTTAATGCGCACTTATCTTACACCTTGCAGATTGAATTACATATACCCTAATGTACTTGATATTTGTGTGAAATGCAGAAAAGAAAAGGGTACACTAATCCATTGTTTATGGGAATGCTTATGGGAAAGATACAACAATTCTGGAAAAGTGTATTACATTGTAATCGGGCTCATAGTTGGAAGGGAAGTTCCGTTGCGAGCCAAAATGTTTACTAGGAATATTTGTTCACTGCTCATTGACTTTGGACTCTTACAAGCCAGGAGGATAATCACACTATTGTGGAAAAGTATGGACACACCTTCTATTGGAATGTGGACAAAAGAACTGATGTCCTGTCTCGCTTTGGAGAAACTAACATATATTGTAAAAAAGAAAAATAATTTTGCTAATTTATGGAGACCTTATATAGACTTTCTGGAAACTCACAACCTTGAATTGTGAGTAATTGTACAAGTTCTGTAACTTATGCACTGCTGTGATCCTATTGGAATTTATTATTGTTTTATTAAATTATTATTTATTTACATTATTATTACCATTATTTTATTTTATTTCATTTATTTATTTTTTGCCAGATTGGGGTATAATGTGTTAAAATGTCCATGTTTAAATCAATGAGAAAATCACAATTAAAAAATATGTAAAAAAAAAGGCAATAAATTCCAATATGGTTCTTGCATATGGGTGTGGGCTCGATAGCGCCCAATACGAAATTTCAACAAAGCAACACCAGTGGCACATTTCACGTAAATATATGAAAATAGGTATGTAGACACCATTCAAAATCAAATTTTGTTTGTATAGCCCAAATTCACAGAACACATTTTGCCTCAGAGGGCTTTACAATCTGTAAAGGTAGTGACACCCTCTGTCCTTAGACCCTCGGTTCAAGTGAGGAAAAACTTGCCCACAAAAAACTCTTTTAACAGGGAAAAGAAGGTGGAGGAAACCTCAGGGAGAGCCACAGAGGAGGGATCCCTCTCCCAGGACGGACAGACGTGCAATGGATGTCACATGTACAGAACAAAGCAAATGAGAGACATTAATTACAGTAGCAGTGGTGGTAATATGTAACAATGCTACAATAATAAACAAGTTAATATTAATGTCATGGAATTATGACTAATAGTAATAACAAGAGTGGATGTCAGGCAGGGCCAAGGCAGTAGTGGGAACCACGATCCAATACAGGGAGCAGCCATGATCCATGAGAACCTGCTGGACGAGAGAGCACAGAAACTCCAGGGAAGAAGTTTAGTTAGTAACATGCATTAATGAGACATGTATGTTTAGAGATGGGGATGATAATAAAGAGAGAGAGGGGGGGTGTCCCCCGGCAGTCTAATCCTATAGCAGCATAACTAAGGGATGACCTGAGCCAGCCCTAACTATAAGCTCTATCAAAGAGGAAAATCTTAAGTCTACTCTTAAAAGTGTTGACCGTGTTTGCCTCCCGAACCAAAAATGGTAGTTTGTTCCACAGAAGAGGAGCTTGATAAATGAAAGCTCTGGCTCCCAATCTACTTTTGGAGACTATGGGAACCACAAGGAACCCAGCATTCTGAGAGCGTAGTGTTCTGGAGGGGTAGGAGGGTACTATGAGCTCTTTAAGATATGATGGTGCTTGCCCATGAAGAGCTTTGTATGTAAGGAGGATAATTTTAAATTCTATTCTGGATTTAACCGGTAGCCAACTTAAAGAAGCCAAAATGGGAGAGATGTGATCTCTGATCTTGGTACCTGTTACACACGTGCAGCAGCATTCTGAATTAGCTGCAAAGTCCTAAGAGACTTATTGGAGCAACCTGATAACAAAGAGTTGCAATAGTCCAGCCTTGAAGTAACAAATGCTTGGACTCATTTTTCTGCATCTGCTTGAGATACAATGTGTCTAATTTTGGCGATGTTACGTAAGTGGAAGAAAGCAGTCTTTGAAATTTGTTTTATATGGACATTAAAAGACAGATCCTGATAAAAATCAACTCCGAGATTCTTAACGGTGGAGCTGGAGGCCAGGGTGATCCCGTCTAAAGTAACTAAGTCTATAGAAAGAGTTTCTGAGGTTTTTGGGTCCAATTACAAGAACTTCAGTCTTGTCTGAATTTAGCATCAGAAAATTGTAGGTCATCCAACTTTTTATATCCTTAAGACATTCTTGAAGTTTATTTAACTGATGGCTTGATCGATAAGTATAATTGGGTGTCATCAGCATAAAAATGAAAATTAATGGAGTGATTCCTAATAATGTTCCCTAAAGGAATCATATATGAACTGAATAGAAGTGGTCCTAACACAGAACCTTGTGGGACTCCGTGACAAACTTTGGTATGTACGGAGGATTCGTCATTGATATGAACAAACTGGGATCGATCTAAAAAATAGGACTTAAACCAGCTTAAGGCGGTTCCTTTGATGCCAATGTGATGTTCCAGTCTCTGTAAAAGAATTTGATGGTCAATGGTGTCGAATGCAGCACTGAGATCTAATAAGACAAGTACAGAGATGAGTCCTATTTGTAACTTTGACTAGGGCAGTCTCTGTGCTATGATGCACTCTAAATCCTGACTGAAAATCCTCAAATAAACTGTTCTTATGGAGGCACCATTGTAATCAGACTACTAAAATAAATGTTGTTTGTATGGTCAAAACAATGTAGGCACAAACATTAGATGCAGACAGCACTTTTGCAACAAAACCATGATCATTGAATTAGATGTGCTTTGCTCTATAAGCATTAGCAAGTGGGCCAAATAAGAAAATCACAGGGGTGTGAGGGCCGCACAGAATATAGATTATTTTCTGAATAAAAAATAATAACAGTAATGTATATTTCCACAGGTAATCAACCAGTCACACATGTATCTCTTTTCTTTCACTTTACATAATTAGTTCCAGACTGTCATTCCATTCAAAAACACAGGAAGGCTATCAAGCTTGATACAGAAATGTAAAATTTATAGAAAAAAACTAAATAAAAAATGAGTGTTTTTGTGACATGTCCGTATCCACAAATGTAGAAAAGAATTTGAAAATAGTCAAATAGTATTCAGAGTAACAGTGAGGTGACCTGTTTATATCTTCAAGAGCACTTCACAAGAATGTAGTAAAATGAAAAAAACATCAGTTTAACAATAAATTAGCCTTTTCAGGAAACTATGAAAAACAATTCCAAGCAGAAATTAGATAGTTAGAGCAGGTCCATATTCCAAAATGCAAAATTAACATCGTGAAACGGTATCCATCACACTAACAGTAAGTAAACTTTCATGAACGTTTCTAGGCAGAAAGTCCACCTAAGATCAGAGTCCACGCCTGAACAGCTCCATATGTCAATATTAACTCAGGTTCATAGCTCCACGTACTGAACAGAGTGAAAATTAAGTTGTCTTTAACTCCACTGTACATTGTCCAATCGGCACCAAAATTAAAACCTATGATCAGAGATGCGGCCTGAATAGCTCCATGGGTTAAAATAAGTCAGGGTCATAGCCCCACCTACTGATTCTCCACTTTTATTTTCCTTTGTTTAGCAAAGATGCAGCTGTCTCAGCAGCGGTACACATGATGTAACCATAGCTTGGGGATAGCAAGAGTTGAACAAACAGCAGCAAAGTAGATAGCAAACATATTGTTAGTGTTGATTTGGTAAAGAATAACCAATGCTAGGAACAACAATGTGACTGTTCTTCCTGTGCTTACTTTAGCCAAACACTTAGCATTAGCATTGCAAGACCACAACAAGAGCGTTAATAGTGAATTGTCATCATTCATTAATTTACTTACTTGTTGGGGATCTTGAGCCGGGGTAAGCAGTGTGGGGTCTGCTGTATCTTTGAGGGTTAACCCCTTGGAGAAACTGGAGTTGTACTGTTTTAGGTTGTGGAAGCAGTCAGTGGTGAAATAAGCCCATTACACCAACAAATTCTTACTGAAATGCTCTGGCACTTATAAAAAAAATTAACCTCTGGTCTTGAATAGTAACATTATGGCAATAGTAAAATGGGGTTTGTTGGAGGCTGGACTTGGGAGCCGGCTGGGTGTGCTGAGGGTAGAACGTGGGCAGGGCCTAATGGTCTGTTGTGTCATAAAAAATGGAATCTAACAATGAGCTTATTCAAGGCAACATTTCCAGGGACAGACTGCTGAAAAACTTAAAGGGTTGACTGTTTTCATACTTTGACGTTATTTCCTGACCACCGTCAAGTGTTTAATGATTAAAAAAAATCCCAGAAAATGTGTTATTCACAATATGGGGCCTTTAACAAACTCCTAGAGGATTAATCGGATCAGCTTTATATTGGGTCAATGTAATCTAAGCACCTTCAAGATGAAAAGTTTTGCTCTTCATCAGGTTTCGTGGAACTGTTTGTATGTGGAGTGATCTTAAAGTTTGATATTTCGCTTTGAAACAGTAGTTTCTCCAACTTGACCATATATGTAAAAAGACTTTACTTTGAACTGTTGTGACAACATGCACATGCCAAAATTCAACATTTTCATAGCACCACCTACTAGCAACAAGTAACGGTAATGTGATGCCTACCATTGGATTGAGCACATCATGGTCATCCCTTTTTTGGTTGTTGGTGAAAGTTACAGGAGTGCATATATAGGGTTTTTCCTGACCAAAAATAGGCAAGGGTGGTATAATTCGGTTATAGTGATCAAATAGTCCACTTAAAGTGTTAATTTAGTAATTTACTGCTCCTCTCTGTGCCTATCATTTGTGCTGTGCACTGTCAACTTAATTGAGCCAAACCAAGCATGCACAGCCATCTCCTCTGACTCTTCATACATTGGTTAGAAACAATAGAATTTGTGAACTTAGGCAGTCTGAGTTTACACATTTGTCCGATGACACTGTTTGTGTGTGTGAGTACGTGTGTCTGGCTGTCTGCACGTCAGCAAGAGCGAGAGAGGTAAAGAGAGTGCACGAATGCTGACGGAGGCGGCTGCTCCCCAATTCTCTATGAAGGAAAAACATGTCATGAATACATTTGTTTGTGTTTATGTATGCTCTTTGTGTGTTTGTGAATGTGCATTGATGATCACTTTCTCTGACTTTCTCTTTAGGACATGAGGAACTTGAGGTTTGCCCTGAAGCAGGAGGGCCACAGCAGACGAGATATTTTTGAGCTCCTCTTCAGACATGCCTTTCCCCTATCATATTCTCTGGTAAGTTAGTCTTTGACTTCTCACATCATGCCCTGACTGATGTCTATTTTCCTCTATCTAGAAAAAGTAAACATTGTTTTGGGCTCGTCCTACAAAGGGAATTCAGATGATACAAATGATTAGATCCCATTATTGCCCCAGTACAGGGGTGGATAGTCAACTCCACAAAAAACATTATTCAAATAAGGTTTCTAAGACTAATTAAGTTGCCTTCATCCAATTGTCTACCCTGCTTCCACTAATGAACCCCCAACCGAGGAACCCCTGTGTGAGTTGGTTACTTTTATCAGTCACACCAATTCACCAACAGCTCAACTCTTATATATCTGAGCTGTTTGTGAATTAGCAGTGTAGCAGGCTCGTGACACCGCGGCGGGTTCCTCGTCACAGATGATGCAAGTCGGTATTCAGTTAATCTCTTTTATTGCTTGCATACACATATACACATGCATATCACAGTGTTCTTTTTCTGGGCTTCTCCGAGTTGCCTCCAGCCTCTCCTCGTGTGTGTGTGTGGTCGAGAGCCGTGTCCCAGCATGCTACTACTAATATAAGAGGGGAGAGAGTAGCCAACGCAGTACACCTGTACACAATCAGACTCTCTCCCTGGCACCAATCCCTGAACCACCTGCCCACTCTCTCCCTCCTGCCACCGACACTAACCACCCCCCACTACCACATACCTCCTCCGCCCGACTCAGGCCGGGGAGTCATCCGGCCTAACCTACTCCCCCCCCCCCCCCCCCCCTGAGCGGGAGAGGAAGTCTGCCACGACCATCTGTGCCCCCGGCCTATGGATCACCTTGAAATGGTGTGATGGGTGAGCCGCGCGTTGGCATCTTTTATGCGGTGGAGCTACTGCAGCGGAGCATGATCCGAACAGAGGGTGAATGAGCGTCCCAGGAGGTAATAGCGCAGAGTGTCGACCGCCCACCGGATTGCCAGGCACTCTTTCTCAACAGTGCTGTACCTGGCTTCTCTCTCTGACAATTTCCGGCTGATGTACACCACCGGGCGGTCGACACCCCCTACCGTCTGGGCCAAAACGGCCCCCAGCCCTCTGTTCGACGCATTGGTCTGCAAGACAAAGGGGAGAGAAAAGTTAGGGGTGTGGAGAAGTGGCTCCCCACAGAGGACTTGTTTCACCCTCTCGAACGCCTGCTGGCACTGCTCTGACCACTGGACCGGATCTGGGGTACCTTTTTGGGTCAGGTCGGTCAGCCGAATGGTCAGGTCCACAAACGGATAAACAGCCTGTAGTAACCTGCCAGCCCCACAAACCGCCTCACTTCCTTTTTGGACTTGGGCCGCGGACAGGCCGCGATAGCAGCAGTTTTGTCCACCGATGAGGTCCATACCAATGCATTCAAATGGAACTTCCATCAAAAGTAATGGGTGCAGAGGTGCTCTGGGAATTGCTGGATGATTCACCAGTTGACATTCGCGACAGGACGCACACCAGCGGCGCACGTCCCCTTGAATGCCAGGCCAATAAAATCGGGTCATTATCCGGTTTTGTGTCTTATCTACCCCCATGTGACCAGCCATTGGGCTATAATGACCCGCTTGGAAAACCATTTCCCAACGGCTTTTAGGCACCAGCAACTGGGTGATTTCTTCTCCAGTCTGAGTGTCATGACTCACCCTGTACAGCCTGTCCCTAATCAGTGAAAAATAGGGGAAAAGCCTGCTCGGTGTCAGGGCGCACCTTGTGGCCATCAATTGTTATTACGCGGCCGAAGGCAAATCGTAGAGTATCATCCCGAGACTGCTCGAGTGGAAAATCTTCCATGGAGTGTAGTTCGGGTACCAGCGGTGCGTCCAGAGGAGGTGACGCAGGTTCCCCCTCCTGTCAGCAGTGTCGAACAACCTCGTGTAACCACTGAGCGCCGCGCACACGTCATATGTCCCTGTCTGTCATGAATGCGCCCCCGCTCACTGCCCCACTATTGCGTTAAACCCATGCCAATCAGTCCCCAGGATCAGGGGGCGCGTCAGGCGGGAGCTAACCGCGACCTTGATTTTATGCTTTTTCCCCTGATGTCTAATTTCAACTGTCACCAATGGGTATTTGTGAATATCCCCATGCACACATTTAATATTCACCCAGCATGCCTCCATCAATGCCCCGATCAGGGTCTGGTGAATCATTGACTGCGCGCAGCCAGAATCCACCATAGCCCGATGTACACCCCCCTGAATCCTTACCGGAATGCGGTATGTCGCTCCTGAATCGAGGGAGGATGTTGCAGCGCCGGCAACCCGAATCACCTGCCATGAGAGGACATGCTTCACGAAAGTGTCCGGGCTGCCCGCACTTCCAACACTCCTGCCCAGACATTCGAGGAGTCCCCGGTGGGTTAGGATTGGCCCCCGTAGAGGTTGGGACCTGTGGGGGACAATAAAGACATTGGTTAGGGTGGCGCGCCGGTGGACTGGGGCTGGAGTCTGGTGGGTCGGCGTGGGCGGGCGGCTGCCCCCCCCCCCTTGACCGCAGGGATGAACCACGAGGTGGCGTCGCTGGCCGATGGCAGCGCACATACGCCGCGGTCCGGTCCGGAAGGCCCTCCACCAGCTGTTCCAACACTATTTTCTCCAGCATTGTTTTTTCCCCGTCCAGTCCCCCTGGCTGCAGCCACCGTCTCGCTGCGTCCCGCAGCTGCTGCGCAATTGTAAACGGGCGGTCCGCTGGCCCAACCTGGCGTCCCGGAACCTCCGGCGATGGTCCTCTGGCGTGAGGCCCAGTCTTTCCAGGACAGCGTGCTTCACAGCCCCATAGTCCCCCCTCGCCGCCGCCGGCAGACCCTGCACCGCGGTCTGAGCCTGCGGGCTTCGCTGCAGGCTTCGCTGCAGGCTTCGTTGCCGGCTGCGCTGCGGGCTGCTCTGGGGGCTTCGCTGGCGCCACCAAAGTAGCTGCTGTGTGCACCTGCACCCTGCCCACACTCTTCAGTTCTCGCTCTCTCCTGGCCCACACTTCTCTTCGCAGACTGAAGCCACGACAGTAGTTTAGACGTCTTCATTATTAAAAACCTCCAATTCTTGCCATCACTTCTTGCCTGTAAGAGCTACCGTGAATGACTGTTGATGTCAACGTCAACGGCAGTTTGGCGCTACATAGCTACTGCTACCCAGAAGCACTTGCAAACTTTTTAAAAGTCGTAACTTAATTTGTATCTCTTTTCATTTTCTTGCCAGCAGTTGATAATATATTTTCATCCATTCTAATATGTTTGATAGTATTTCATGTTTATTTATATTTATTTCAGTGATTCTTTGGCGTACCACTAGAGGGAGCCCCGCGTACCACTAGTGGTAAAGTAGTGGGCTCACCACCTGGCCATGTAAGAGGTCATAAGGCAAGCCTCAGAGACCGCTTGGCGGAGCAGCTGAGACAGCCAAGAATCTCAGAGTCTGGCAGGAGATACCTCACCTGGGTTGTTTTTTAGCAACCTGTCTTATGCTTCAAGATTTTAGACTGTTGTATGAATTGGCCGTACTGATAGTTATCGCCCCATTTGGTTGAAAAGTGTGAGTGGAACGATCAAGTCTTGTAGTGATGCGGACCTGTCTGTTGCTTCAGGAACTCCTAACATTGAATATAGTGGTGATGCAGATGGCTGTTGCCCCATTCCCCCCTTTTCATCTCAAGTAGTACACACAGTACACAGCATCATCTACTTACTGTCCCATCCGCAAACAAGGTTGCACTGGATGATGCAGATGATCCTTGGCAGCATTGCCACTGTACATTTCCTACAGAAATAAACATCCATAACTTTCACTCCTTTGCAAAACTTGCCTTTAAACGTGCTCCTCAAAACTTGTTTTAGCATAGCCCGGTCCTTCCCACTGGATACTTTGCATGGTGGGCAACATACACAGCCCACAAGTGTTCCTGAATTTTCTCCATCTAAACCCCTCAGCATAGAATTTCTCATAAAAGAGCTCAGTCATTGTTCTTCTAAAGAAAACCAACTTGTAAACAGTGGCTAGTCTGATGTAGGGCTCCTGGTTAACTTTAGCTAGGAATAGAAATTGTTGTCAGATATTTCACACTTATCTTTAACTGCAGTGAGTGTAGGATGTTCAAACACCTTCAGCCATATCTGCCCTCCAACACAGGATGGGACTTTGTGATCTGGTTTTGTCACCAGAGCCTCGCCCCACCTTCTGTGACACGAATGGGCGGTGATTCAGTTCCTCTGAGGAAGAGGGTCTACTGGCTCGAAGCATGTCTTCATGCTCCATTCCTTAGAATTGGAATTGTTACCAATCCAATGGTTCTTTCAACATCTTCCTTGGCCTGAGGTGTATAAGGCATTCAATCTGAGTTAAGATGGTGGCACGCACATATGCAGCATCCTAAATGCAAAATTTACTGTTGGGATATGTCACCAAACATCAGGGTGGAGCATGCAGAGATTCAATTTAATATGAACACATTATGCCAATATGGAATTCTATCACATACCAGGCCCAAACGTGACTTGGGAGAGAAGGAAGTGGCGGCGGTGAGAACTATCCTCACCAGATCAGCACTACCATCGCTTCTGCTCTCAAATATCCGTTCCCTTGATAACATGCTGAATGAACTACCTCTGCTGAGAGAAATTCGCAGGGAGTGAGACTGCTGTGTGTTTGGAGTCCTTGCTCCAAGACAACATACAGGATGCAGCCATACAGCTGGAGTGGTTGACGGTGTTCCATGCCAACAGAGAGGCAGCTAGTTCTGGTAACAGCCTTGGAGGTTGTCTGTGCATCTACATCAACAAAGACTGGTGTGTTACTGCAACGGCTCTCCAGTAGCAGAATGTCTCAGCGTGACATATCCGCTGTTTTATCTGCCGAGGGAATTCTCCACTGTGGTTGTAGCAGCTGTTTATGTAGCTCCCAGTGCTAACTTTTAAGCTAACACCAATGAGAGATACTGAGTAAACATCCAGACAGCTTTGTGGTGATTGCCAGGAAGACTGTTCCCCAAATTCAAGCGATAAGTGGACTTTGAAACCAGAGCAGTGAACACTTATAAGGCAACCCCTCTCCCCCATCATCACCATAAACAGCATAAACCCCCATCATCAGCATAAACCCTTGCTCAAACGCACCAGATCAGAAAAAAACACATCAGGTTCTGAACAGGTTGATGACAGTAACACTACCCTTGCAGACGGACTCAACTTTTTTGCATGCTTTGAAATATGAAACTAGACACCACCCCCCTCCACCATCTGACCCACCAGCTTTTATCATCAAATTTGCGAACACATGGAGGACCCTAACCCAAGTAAAGCAGCAGGTCCTGGTAACATCTCAGGGTGTGTGCTCACGGTATGTGCTGCCCAGTTAGCAGATGTTCTGACAGACATCTTTAGCATGTCCCTCAGCCAAGCCATCATCCCTGGATATTTCAAAACCTCTACAATAATCCTGGTTGTGAAGCAACCAACTGACCGTTCTGAATGACGACCGACCAGTTGCACTAACCCCAACAGTGATGAAGTGTTTTGTGTCAAACCTCACATCACAGCTAGCCTCTCCACATCACTGGATCCTCTCCAATTTGCTTATCGCCCACACTGCTCCTCAGAGGATGCAACATCCACCACACTGCACACAGTACTCTCCCGCCCAGACATACCTACCCCAGAATCCTTTGCATTGATTTAAGCTCAGTATTCAACACCATAATTCCCCAGTCTAATCGAGAAAGTTCTTCTACTCGGCCTTAACACCACCACATTTTCCTGGGTCCTAGACTTTCTGACTCAGAGGCCGCAGTCAGTGCGGGTTGGAAATAGCATCTCCAAATCAATCACGCTGAGCACTGGATCCACTTAAGGCTGCGTACTCACTAACACGTGACTGAACAGCCAGACACAAGTGGAAGCTGATGGCCAGGTTTGTGGATGATACCACTATAGTGGGAATCATAAATGGAAATAAGGAAGCAATGTGCAGGAAGGAGATCAAACATCAAGAGGGCTGGTGCAGAGACAACAACCTGGTGCTTAATGTCAACAAGATGAAAGAAATAATCATCGACTTCGGGAGGTCACAGCCTGAGCACACATCACTCCGCATCAGCAGCTCTATAGTGGAGAGAGTGAAAGGGGTGGGAATCTTTTGGCACCTCACGATTAGATTTCGATTACGATTCAGAGGTCAACGATTCGATTATAAAACGATTATTGATGCATCTTCAATTTATGTATATTGATGCACTTTTTCACATTTCTTTTTGTCTCACTGAATACACATTCATCACTTGCAATTTTTAAAAACAGTGCATTTGTAATAAGAAACAAGAGTTGAATTAATTTCCATTATATTTTATTAAACTAATGGAAATGCGTGCAATCTGGAAAGTTACAACTTCGTTGTACAGTACCAAAGGTAACAGGTATCTTGAATCACAAAAATTTAAATGTGTCCTTATACACATTTAAGAAAAAATGTAAACAAAGTTTGTGCAGTACAGTTGTAGAGTGTCGGGATGGACGTGTTGGTGAAATAGCGTCAGGATGGTGTATCTGGTCTCCAATGTATGCAGAAGTGCTCGAAATCCCTGATTTTCCACGACGGAATACGGACGCAAATCCTTGGCAATAAATGCCGCGATGGACCTAGTAATTCGCTTCGCCTTTTCTGATGAGGGTGGCAGCTTTCTAATTGCTTCCTCGATTGTTCTCTGGTCGGTAGTGCCACTAGTCACAGCAACAACAGCCTGCCGTCTCCCCGTCTCCTCCGTCGGGTGGAATCGAGTTACATGGCTTCTCATGTTTGTTGTGTTGCCAAGTATTTTATTTTAGCGCAACGCAGCTTACATATAACCCGGTTCTTGTCCAGTTCGCTTCCGCTGTCGCCGTTGTAGAAGCCGAAGTGTTTCTGCACGTTTGCTTTTAAATTAAAAGGAGCTGTTCGTATCTCACAGCGAGATGAGTAGCTGCGGTAAGCCATTATGTTTGTTTTCCTCTGTTCGGCGTGTCCACTTCAGGTGCGTTCCCCATAGTGTGCCAGAGATGATGCGTACCGCGCTTCTTAGTTCCGCATTTTAGAACCGTCTGTATTACTTTATTTAAATAATCGAAATTTGGACGTTTGTGAATCGATTCAGAATCGTCCACGTCTGAATTGCGATGCATTTAAGAATCTGATATTTCCCCCACCCCTAGAGAGTGAAGGATATCTAGTTCCCAGAGTTCAGATCTAATTAGGGGCTACCCTTCCCATGGGCATTTCCTCCCACTATATGACCACAAATATTCTCTGCTGCACTTCGATCCACTTCATTATTCCCTTGCCAGTGTGCCCTTTTTTAATGTGTGCCTTCTGGTACACCACATCTAGGTCCATATTCAGCTGTAGTTGGTTACTTTCCTCCAAAAGTCCTGGTGGGCTACCATTTTTCCTTTGGCACCCCCCAAAGCCATTTTCAATCCAAATGTCCAGGTCTTATTTGAGAGCCTGAATTATGTAAAATTGTATGGGATCACTCTTTATCTTGCGCTTGTCCAGCTCAAGCAGTCCTTTCCTCACAGCGGTAACTTCACCTGCTTGGGCACTGCCAGGAGCTTTTCCTTTCTGCTGAGACCATTCAGTTCCATTCTGCTTGAGAATAAAGCCCCAGTAGGTCGTATTATCTTGTCCCTTTTCCATCAGTGTACCTTTCTTCAGGAACCGAAGAACTTGGCTCTGGGTGATGACTTTAATTCCCTGGCCTTGTACTAAATCTTTCAGGGCACTCCGCTACTCCAGGACAGACAGTTATTTCTCCTCAAGCAGATACTTCTTTGCCACTGTGGACAACTTTTAACTCCAGATAGCTACAACACCCTCAACTTTATTGTTCACCTTCACCATATCATTATGTTCATCCCCAACTGACCTCTGCTGTAAGCCTTGTGGTCAGGCTTCTTGGGCCTAAGCATACAGCTGCATAGATGGCCTTTTTCAGTTTGTCAAGGTGGTGGTGATCAGTTGCAGTCCAAACCCAGTCTTTGTTAGAATTCTCTTTCTTCTTTAGACATGCATACAGTGGCATGAGGTATTTCTGGTTGCTTGGCACATGGTCTCTCACATAGTTACACAGTCCCAAGATTTTCTGCACTTCGTTCTTAGACATCGGCGGAGTTATCTGTTCCAGCTTCTCCTTGTAACCATCCGAGAGTCCCAGATCAGTTGAGACCTGGAATCCCAAATAGTGTATGTATGTGTTTATTTATAAATATATATGTGTGTATGTATTTATGTACTATATGTTTTACGGGCTACCTTTATGGTAAATGGTATGTATTTATATAGTAATTTTCTAGTGTTGATGACCATTCAATGCACTTTACAGTACAGTTTTGATATTTATTCACACACACACACACACACGCACATTTATACAGTGCATCAATTTCCTGATCACACATCACTCACACACTGCCGGCACGACAGCTGTCAGAGGCAATTTGGGGTTCAGTGTCTCGCCAACTTTGGCAAATGAAATGAGACAACGAAATCTTTTTCATGGTTGAAATAAATTGAATGAACAAAATCTTATGCGGGAAAAAACAAACAGGAGGTTGTTAATGCTATTGTTCTTACAAGTTTTTTCTATTGCTCCTCTTTCATTTTTTATGATTCAGAGCCTCTAACATCTAGCCGGTAGGCTAATTGTTAAAAGGCCGCCACTGATCTGATGTGTGTGTTTGTTTTCAGGGTCACTGTGCTGCTGCTGCTCCTGCTGCTATAATAACACTGTAGTTTGTCAATAAAAGTCTTCTTCTCTCCCCTGCATGCAGCCTGTGTTTGCATATGTAACTCAGGAGAAGTATGAGGAGAATGGCTGGAATGTCTACAAACCCATAGAAGAGTTCAGACGCCAGGTAAGGAGGACAAGTACAGTGTATGGACATTGATTCCCACACATTGATTCTCACACTACTCTATATAATTTTGTAATCAGTGGGTTGTGTAAAAATATCTATTTCTAATGATAATCTTGTCTTTTTTTGTAGGGCTTACCTAATAACAAGTGGCGTATTACATTCATTAATAAGAACTATGAGCTGTGCGACACCTATCCTACTGTACTGGCTGTACCCTTTAAAAGTAAAGAGGAGGACCTCAGAAGAGTTGCAGCCTTCAGGTCAAGAGGACGCATACCGGTAAGCAACAGAGTATAGTCTTGGAGTACATCACTATCATCTGACAACGAAGTCTTTGGGGGCAACCAGCAAACTTTTAGGGCCTCTGGTCTAAAATAGATATCAAACAGTGTGAACATTTTAGATCTTGATTATAGTGACCAAAATTATTATGATTGTCAGTAATAGTGTAATTGTAAAAATGTGCTGAAATTAACAAGATGGCGCCGTACTAACGGGAGCCTGTCGTAGCTGCTCCGTGTATTACTGTCGGTCTTTTGTGTTTTTATTACGTTTGCTGTTTGTTTTTTATATTTATTTTTGCACTGCTCTGTGCATCTTCGTGCCGCACAAAGACGAGATGCTTTTGCAACCGATTGGACACTTTTTATCACTTTTAACCGCACTTCGGTCTCTTCGGATCACTGGAAGCATGCCGGCAACACACGCCGGCATTGTTTACACCCGCGACCAGCTGATGGCCCTGAGGCACACCCCCCTCTTGGCCGGAGAGAGACCCACCATCCCGGAGGAACTAAAGAAGAGACGGCGGGGCTGTAGAGCGGGGCTTAAACGGAGGATGGCGAAGAGGAAGTTTAAGCCCTTCATCCCTGCAGTTATCACTGGAAACGTGAGGTCGCTGGCAAATAAAGTGGACGAACTGGAAGCGCTCATCAGAACGCAGAGGGAGTACAGGGAGTCCAGTATTGTGTGTCTCACGGAAACGTGGCTGCACGAGCAGATACCGGACTCCAACGTCACCATTCCCGGCTTCCAGACGGTTCGAGCCGACAGAGACACCACCGCGACCGGCAAGAAGAAAGGAGGGGGTCTCGCCGTGCTCGTGAACAACAGGTGGTGTCACCCCGGGTACGTCACCGTCAAACAGCGTGTATGCAACCCGGACATCGAGCTCGTCGCAGTCGGACTTCGTCCATATTATTTGCCGAGGGAGTTTACCAGTGTTTTCGCCATCACTGTTTATATTCCTCCATCTGGGAACGCAGCAGCAGCGTGTGACGTCATCCACACTGTAACTGCAGGATTACAAACACAACACCCCGGGGCCTTCATCGTCATCACAGGTGACTTTAACCATGCTTCCCTCTCATCCACACTCCCAACATTCTTCCAGTTTGTAAAATGTGCCACCCGTGACAATAAGACTTTGGACCTGCTGTATGCAAATGTTAAGGATGCATACAGCTCCACTGCCCTGCCACCACTGGGCAGATCAGACCACAACCTAGTCCTGCTCTCCCCATCATACAAGCCTGTGGTTCAGCGGCACCCAGTCAAAGTGAGGACAGTGAGGAAATGGACTCCTGAGGCCATGGAAACACTGCGTGGAGCGCTGGAGGCCACAGACTGGGATGCTCTGTATGAGCCACATGGTGAGGACATTGATGGCATGACTGACTGTGTCTCTGAGTACATTGGGTTCTGCATAGACAACACCATCCCCACTAAAGAGGTCCGCTGTTACCCAAATAACAAACCGTGGGTAACAAGCGACCTGAAGGCCCTTCTCAACGAGAAGAAGAGAGCCTTTAGATCACGGGACAGAGCAGAACTCAAACGGGTACAAAGGGAGCTAAAGCGCAGCATCAGGGAGAGCAAGGACAACTACAGAAGAAAACTGGAGCACAAACTGGAGGACAACAATAGCAGAGACGTCTGGAGTGGGATGAAGGAGATCACCGGCTTCCAGAGGAGAGGTGAGGGAGCAACGGGGGATGAACGACGTGCGAACGAGCTGAACACGTTCTTCAATAGGTTCAACAACAACCCCCCCACCCCCAGCGGACCCTCCACTGCCTCCACTGCCTCCACTGCCTCTACTGCTTCTCAGAGCAACAACCCCCCACCTCCCCCCACCACCCTCTGCCCCACACCACACCCGTCACCATCTCCCCCCACCCCTCCGCTGGCTTTCACCGCAGACTTTTTCACACCTTCCACCCCCGGGACATCCTCACATCACCCACAGTCCCCCACCACCACCACCTCCTGCAACACACACCTCTTTGCATCACCCTCAAACCCACCACTGACATCCCCTACCCTCCAGTCTGGACTGCACATCACAGCCAGCCAGGTGAGGAGAGAGCTGGAGAGGCTCAAACACAGGAAAGCTGCTGGACCGGACCGCATCAGCCCTCGTGTGCTGAAGGCATGTTCCAGCCAGCTCTGTGGAGTCCTCCAGCACCTCTTCAACCTGAGCCTACACCTTCAGAGAGTGCCAGTGCTCTGGAAAACATCCTGCCTGGTCCCAGTGCCCAAAAAAGGACGCCCTGCTGCACTGGAGGACTACAGGCCGGTGGCACTGACCTCTCACATCATGAAGGTCATGGAGAGACTGGTATTGGCACACCTCAGACCACTGGTGTGCCCATCACAAGACCCCCTGCAGTTTGCATATCAGCCCCATGTTGGGGTTGATGATGCAATCATCTTCCTGCTGCAGAAGGCCTACTCCTCTCTGGACAGACCCAACACCTCAGTCCGGATCATGTTTTTTGATTTCTCCAGCGCCTTCAACACCATCCAGCCCAGACTGCTGAAGGCCAAACTGGAGGGCACGCGGGTGAGTGCTCCCCTCATCACTTGGGTCGATGACTATCTGACGGGCAGACCACAGTTTGTGAGATTACAGAACTGTGTGTCTGATCGTCTGATCAGTAACATCGGGGCCCCCCAGGGAACTGTACTGTCCCCCTTCCTCTTCACCACATACACTGCTGATTTTAAGCACTGCACTGAGTCGTGTCATCTGCAGAAGTTCTCTGATGACACGGCCATTGTGGGGTGTGTTGAGGGCGGGGGGGAGGCTGAGTACAGGGACCTGGTCGACCGCTTTGTGAAGTGGTGTGGGGAGAACCGCCTGCAGCTCAACGTGGAGAAGACGAAGGAGATGGTGGTGGATTTCAGGAGGAACAAGCCCGTGCCCTCTCCTGTCTGCATCGGTGGGACGGATGTGGAGGTGGTACCTGCATACAAGTACCTGGGTATCACACTGGATAATAAACTGGACTGGTCCACTCACACAGAGGCCGTCTACAAGAAGGGCCTGAGCCGGCTTTACTTCCTGAGGAGGCTCGGGTCCTTCAATGTCTGCAACAAGATGCTGCAGATGTTCTATCAGTCTGTTGTGGCGAGCACCATTTTCTTTGCTGTGGTGTCCTGGGGTGCGGGCATCAAGGCAAAGGACGCCAACAGACTGAACAAAATCATCAGGAAAGCCGAGTCTGTGGTTGGCTCTAAGCTTGTCACCCTGGAGGAGGTGGTGGAGAACAGGATGCTGGCAAAACTGCTGGCAATCATGGACAATCCCTCTCACCCCCTCCACAAAACACTGGACAAGCTAAAGAGCAGCTTCAGCCACAGGCTCATCCAACCCCGCTGCTCTAAGGAGCGATACAGGAAATCGTTCCTCCCAACCGCAATAAGACTCTATAACTCATCTACCTCTGTCAGAGCCACCATCACAGAACTGCACTAATATACCTGTCACCTTTGCACCATGTACCCTGCACTACACTACGTGTGTTAATTTAAACCACTTTAATATTACAGACCTTTTTATACAATAATATTGTCTTTTGCACATCCAGTCCACGTATTCTTACACTGCCAGTATATTGTATAGTCAAGTACTTATAATTATACCCTACTATATATTATATATCATATCATATTATATCATACTCTGCATACTCTGCATATTCTCTGTATATTCTTCGGATTTACAAGTCTATATACACATATTTATACATGTGTACATGCTATTATTATATTATTATTATCACTACTACTACTAATAATAGTATTATTATATTATTATTATTATATATACTATTGCTGCCATTATTACTATATACTGCTATTATATTGGTATAATTACTGTCTATATAAATATATATTATGTTATATTGTATACTATATATATATATATAAATATATACTGTACTAATATTCTTATATACTGTCTAACAATAACATTACCATCATATCATTATTACTATTATCATCATATTGCCACTGCACTACTTGTCTGCCTATTCATCTTGTGTTTCTGTTTCTGTTCTTTTTACCTAAATGTTTTGTTTTGTTTTGTTTTGTTTTGTTCTATTGCATTGTGTTTTGTTGTGTTCCGATACACAAGCTGCTGCTATGACACCTTAATTTCCCTCCGGGGATGAATAAAGTACTCTATCTATCTATCTATCTATCTATCTATCTAAACCTTTTAAGAAATGACATCCATTGACATTGCTCAGTGTGAGAGTCTGTACTGCATTCACAGTTAAGTTTCTCTCTGCTCTGTGTGTATGGGGGGAAAAGTGACACACACAGGTGAGCAGAGCTGGAGTAGAGGAGACAGGTTCACGCTGACTTTGTCTGTTTACACATTTTAAATAAATATGTAGCCCTGACACTGTCTTAATTGGTAAGAGACAGTATGGTTCAGAAGTCAAATTGTTTGTAGCAGCAATCCTAAACTCTGACCGTTGCCCCGGAAGCCATTAAAAGTTATCTGACAGTGATACCATTACCTATAATAACCAGTCACATTTGCAAATGTCTCATCTGACTTTTTTTGCCTCAGGTTCTATCATGGATCCACAGAGAGAACCAGGCAGTGATTGTCCGTTGCAGTCAGCCTCTGGTTGGCATGTCTGGTAAAAGGAACAAGGATGATGAGCGCTATCTGGACCTGATCAGGGAGGCAAACGACACTACCAAGCTAACCATATATGACGCAAGGCCTAACGTCAACGCAGTGGCCAACAAGGTGTGAAGGGAAAGAGGGTTGGTTTGACAGAGGCAGGAGGGTTTACAGCAGTTTACCATCTCATGAGCGTTACTTGTCTGCATCATTCAATCTGAAATGGGGAAAAAGCACCACATTTCATCTCTGAAATGTCACTATGAAATGTTAACCCTTGAGGAAGCTTCTACTTTTAACATGCATCATATACTATATTTAATATTTCTGATGTGATTGTTTCTTTTTTTTAAAGGTTACAATCAGGTCTGTGATTCAGGATTATTTTCATTATCGATTATTCTGATGATAATCTTCCTGATCTGTCAGTTGAGAGAAAATCATCCAATTATCATATTAGAGAAGCTGAAACAAAATATGGTTACAATGTTTGTTAAATAACTTTCCTAAACAAATGTATATGCCTCTGCTCCAACGAAAGCCAATGTTTTTGGTTTGTCTGTCTATCGGTCCGTCCTTCCCGTTCCTGTGAACGCAATATCTCAAGGGAATTTCTTCACATTTGTTACAAATGTTCACTTGCACTTGAAGATGAACTGATTGGCTATTGATGGTTGAAGGTCAAAAGGGCAAGGTCAGAGTGACCTTAAGTCCCTGTGACTGTGATGTATTAGGACTGCCCGTCGGGAATGTATTTTGATTTCGTACAATACAATTGTACTCAATGATTAACTGATTTGAATTCAGTTGTAAAGGTCACAGTGGCCTAAAAAAAACATGATTTTGGCCTCTTGAATGAAGGATATGTAATAAACCTAAATATTAAAACAATTTCAATGCATGGCTGAGGGGGAAAAGTTGTATTCAATAGAATACAGCAAAGACACAACTATATATGACCTGTATATTTTACGTGTTCTTCTAATATTCATAAAGCATTAGTTAATGGAAGCATGTATTAAGTTGCATTTTTCTAGATCTTTTTTTTTTCTTTCAGATTTTATCAACATTTGAATGGATACTTGTGGCCTGTCACCATCTAAGTCTTGTAGAGTTATAGTAGTCTCACATAGCCAGACTTTGGCTGCCCCTATTATCGTTCCTCTAGAGGAGAGAAAAAATGCTTTCCATATGCAATTGGGGAGGTGATCACAGTCATTAAAATGGCTAATTCTACTCAGAGTAAATGGTAAAAAACATGTGTGATTGATCCAACTCAAAACTTGCCATTTTTAGTCAATTTGTAGGTTGCAGCTTGAAGATTGTTGTTTCTCATAGCAAAGGGGACTTGAAAGGCTGAAAGCAAGGAGAAGGCGATTGCCAACTGAAATAGACGTCCATCTCTACGTTGTTCTCCATCATTCCTTATTTATCTAAGAAAGTCCTACTTTGTAACTTCTTCCCAACCCAACAAAACATATAAACAGTTGAACAAATGCACTCACAGTAAAATCATAATTCATAAACAATATGATCTCTGTACAATAAGAATGAACCGTATTGTGTGCGTGCGTGCATGCGTGCAAATGTCTTCTTCGGAGCAGGATGTTTTTACAACGGGACATTAAGTTTTGTAACGTTAAAGTTTTCACGAAGACTTGGCTTGATCCCGAAATCCACCATTGTTCCTGAGGGGGTCTCCGTTCATCGCCAGGATTGGACAATAAACTCTGGGCAGAGCAAGGGAGGAGGTGTCTGCTGCATGGTGAACAACCTGTGGTGCTCAGACGTGGAGATTATTTCTTCGGGCTGTTCTCCGGACCTGGAGCACCTAATGATGCCGGCCTTATTACCTCGCGAGGGAGTTAACATCGGCCGTTATAACAGCCGTGTACATTCCGACACTAACCAGGCCCTGGACGAGCTGCATGTTGTTATCGACAGAATAGAGACCTCACGGCCGGAGGCGGCATTCATTGTGGCCGGCGATTTCAACAACGCCAAGCTGAGGAAAGTCCTGACGAGATACCATCAACACATCAGCTGTCCTACGCGTGGCACAAACACACTCGACCATGTTCACACTCCCTTCCGGGATGCATATAAGGCCCTCCCTCACCCCTCATTAAGCAAATCAGATCATGTCTAAGTTCTATTGCTGCCTTCCTATAGGCAGAAACCCAAACGTGACAGGCCGGTGACTGGGACCATTCAGCTGTGGTCCAACCAATCATACTCAGCTCTACAGGTCTGCTTCAGTACTACGGACTGGTGTGTGTTCAAGGACAACAACATCAACACATACACGGTCATCTGCTACATTAGCAAATGTATCGATGATGTTGTACCGAGGATTCCTGTATGTACATTCCCAAATCAGAAGCCCTGGATTAATGGGGACGTCCATGCCAAACTTAGAGCACGGACTGTCGCCTTCAACTCAGGTGATCTTGAGGAGAACAGGAAGTCCAGGTTAGCGCTCCAGAGTGCTATCAGCAGTGCCAAGAGAAGGTACAGGGACAAAATGGAGTCTCACTACTAGGGCTCCAACTTTTACGCTTGCTTTGAGAGCAACTCCCCGGCTGTGGAGGTACAAGGAGCCCAGGAGGACCACTGCCCACCTGTAATATCCAGGGCAGACATGTGTCAAGAGTCTGTAGAGAGTAGAACAGGAGGTAGAGCATTCAGCTACCAGGCTCCTCTCCTGTGGAACCAGCTCCCACTCTGGGTTCGGGAGGCAGACACCGTCTGCATAAGCAAATTTCCTCAGTTGTCAGGTGTGGCTTCTTTCAACTAAGACTCATCGCCAAAGTAAAGGCCTATCTCCTACAAAAGTACCTCAAGAGTGATCCATGTCTTCGTTATCTCTTGACTCGACCACTGCAATTCCCTGTATGTGGGCTTAGACCAATCATATATTAAATGCCTGCAGCTCGTCCAAAATGCTGCGGCTCGCCTCCTGACTAGAAAGAAAAATGTACCATAGACCATATCACACATAGACCAAAATGTATCCTGTTCATCACAGGATACATTTTACTGTTACCACCCCACATTACATCTGCCCCCTCTCAAGCACACTTCGAATAATTACAAACACATCTCTTCACCTTGGCTTTGTCCTCGAGTTGAGTAAGTTTTTATCCCAGCTGATTCTATTTTATTTTATTGTATATCTTATATTTGACTTTATTTTGATTTTAAATTATTCTACTTTCTATCTTTTTCTATTTTAATTTTGATGTATTGCTTGTTACGGTCCTCTTGTACCTTGTACCTTTGAAGCACTTTGTTCAACCAAGTTGTTTTAAATGTGCTGTATAAATAAAATTGACAATGACATTATCTTTCCTGTGGTGCACAAAATGCACGCTAAAAGTGAGCTGTTTTGCCTAGGCTGTGTTGTGGTTGAAGCTGCCGTGTTATGTGTGCGAGAGCCCATAAGTGCTGCTTGCATCTCTAGTTATATTTATTTATCCTCATCCTTGTGTGCTGAGTTATCCTTGGGCAAGATAGTCAACTTAAATTGCCCATGACTGGCTGTTCCATCAGTGTGTGATTGTTGTGTGAAAGAGAAAATGTTGCACATACCTGTAGATGCACTAATGTAAAGCGCTTTGAGTGGTCATCAAGACTAGGAATGTCCTTTAAAAATACAGACCATTTTAACCTTTATTATATGAATTCACAGGCCACTGGGGGAGGCTATGAGGGTGATGAGTACCAAAATGCAGAGCTCATCTTCTTAGACATCCAGAATATCCATGTCATGAGGGAATCCCTGAAGAAACTCAAAGACATCGTCTACCCAAATGTTGAGGAATCACATTGGCTGTCCAGTCTAGAGTCTACACACTGGCTAGAACATGTTAAGGTAAGAAAGACTTTGTTTACATAAAAAAAGTGTTCAAAAAATGTAAATGCTCGTCTAAATTCCGTCTATTTGTGTAGCTGGTGTTGTCAGGAGCCATCCAAGTAGCAGACAAGGTTTCCAGTGGAAACTCAGTGATGATACACTGTAGTGATGGCTGGGATAGAACTGCCCAGCTCACCTCTTTGGCCATGCTGATGCTGGACAGTCACTACCGCACACTCAGAGGATTCCAGGTCAGTGGCTGAAGGGATAAGACTATAAAAGGAAACAACTCAAACATATAAGTAAAGCCAATTTCACACCCCTTGTGAGCAAATCTTCAGTGCACCTTTGCAATGGTCTTACAGCGCTTATACTTTAGAGAAATTAGTTGGCATTACTTTATAATATTATATTTATTTAGCTGACGCTTTTATCCGAATCGACTTATAATTAGTGCATTCAACATCTATGAGGGGGCAAGGACCTTCTAGTTGGAGGACAAACCACTCTACCCCTCAGCTATAGCCGCCCAGTGGTACGATGAACATTTTTGTGATGTTTTAGGTGCTGATTGAGAAGGAATGGATCAGCTTTGGGCACAAATTCGCCTCAGTAAGTAACATTTTTACAACTAATCTTCAGAACTGTCTACTTCAGCGTTGGGTCTTTTAATGTAAATCCATATCCATTTACGATTGTTTTAAAACAATGAAGTATACAAGAAATGGCTTAATACAAGTAGTATGAACCCTTCCTGTGTGTGTGTGTGTGTGTGTGTGTGTGTGTGTGTGTGTGTGTGTGTGTGTGTGTTTGTGTGTGTGTGTGTGTGTGTGTGTGTGTGTGTGTGTGTAGAGGACAGGTCATGGTGACAAAAACCATGCAGATCAGGACAGATCGCCCATCTTTGTTCAGTTCATTGACTGTGTATGGCAGATGACTAAACAGGTATGTTTGAATCATCAAGCTGAACTGATTGAAGAATATTATCCAATAGGCTTTCAAATCACTTGAGTTATTATGAGCAGCAGTGGCTCAATATGCAATATTGCTGTTTAAGTGGAAAATAGATCAGAGGGTGGTGTGATTTAATACTCTTCCAGTCACATTCATAGGACACAGCAAAATTTTAATCAAGGTTCATGTCTTTGTTTAAATTTGTCCCCTTTAGTTTGGGTTTCACATTACAATTTAGGGAGTGCACTAAAGAATTTTGTATGACATATAGGGGTGTAACAGTACAAAAAAAAATCACAATTCTGTATGTACATCAATTTTGAGGTCACGTTTTCAGTACATATGCACAATACAGTAGAAACATGGAACACAAAACATTAAACTAATTTATTATTTATTTTTATTAAACCATGGTTAAGTATGGCTGTGTCTTTCTTACCTAAATAATCTTTACAGAGTAAAATACCCAAATAAAAACTAAATAATAAATGAATAAATAAATGAATAAATAAAAATCCATCAGGTGCAGCATGTAAAAACGTACCTGTACTTAAACTGCACCGTTATTGTATTGTATGATTATCATTATTAAGTATATGTATTTTTAATTTGTCTTTATTCAAAATGATTAACTACCACCACATAGTTTGCAGAGGATGGCCCTGCTGGTACTAGCAATATATCCACTGTGGAGAACTGTGTGAGATGTTTTTTCATTTTAGGACCACCTGCTGCTATAACAAAATCAAGGGCCAATATATCAAAGGAGGTTTCCTGTTCAGAATATATATTTTTTTAATTTTAACTGGTTAACTCTCCTCTCAGTTTCCTACAGCCTTTGAGTTTAATGAGCGGCTTCTGCTGACAATCCTGGATCATCTCTACAGCTGTCGTTTTGGGACTTTCCTCTACAACTGTGAGAGTGCACGAGACCAGCATGTAAGACCACAAAGACATGTCAAACTGCCTGCTCTGAGTTACTCTACAACATGCATGCAAGCATATTTGAAATGTTCAGGTTGCAATGTTTTTAAACTGTAACAAACTGTCACACTCTTTCTGTGGGCCAGGAGGTGAGGTCAAAGACAGTGTCTCTGTGGTCTCTGGTCAACAGCAAGATGGACATTTATTTAAACCCCTTCTACACCCCTGAGTCTGGCAGGGTCCTCTACCCTGTTGCCAGCATGCGTCACCTAGAGCTGTGGGTAACATACTACATCCGCTGGAACCCACGCATACGACAACAGGTATGATTACAAGAACAGCAATAACTATAATAAGAAGGGAGCTTTGAGAACTCATCCAAGGCTAATGCCCTTTCTTGCCATGATAAAGAAAGTGGTCTGTTTATCTGAATTCACACCAAAAGAAAAGTAAATTGCTTCTTCCTTGGGCCATGCCATACCCCCAGGGCTTTAGTGGGGGGTAAACTCAGGTAAACACAGTTTACATACCTCTAAAATTACAACAAAAGCAAATAGCATTTACACCACTTTTTTTTAATGGTTTATGGTTTACTCACTTATTATTGTCCGATGTTTTTAAGTTTGAGTCAAATTCAAAACCATTGTGTACTAAGCATTTTATGAGTTTCTGTGGGCCTTTCAGCGCAGTATAAATGGTTCATGAACTCGGGACACAGACAGGACAAAGGTGGACTTTTCCCTTTTAACAGCCACACACAGATCAGCTGTTTCTCCAATGTAAGATGCCGTAACCTAGGGCAACAGAGGGCTGTGTGCATAGCAATGTTGGTTTGTAAAAATGGGTGACTTGTTCCTGCTTCTTCATAGAATGTTTGGTGTGTGGTAGTGTACAACCCCTGGAGTTTCGGAGAATACTGAAACAATCAACGTGTTGTGCACATAGACCCACTGTTTTTAGCGCCACTGATGTCAATCAGGCTTAATTTGTAAGACATAGCTATCTGAATTGTATGCCAACAATTATGTTTTGAACTTAATTTCAAATAATGCAGATGGTAAGTTGGCCAGTTTTACAATAAAAACACTCAGTGTATGTTGCTATATGTTATTATCACACATGCACTAATGTAAAAAGCAGGGTTTGACTGTCTCTGAATATGTTTTGTATGCAAAAAATCTTAATTTGTAAAGTAACTAGCTAATAGTAAATAGCTAGTTAGAAAATAATAGTGGAGTAAAAAGTACTAAAATACTTGCCTCTGAGATCTAATGAAGTAGATGTATAAAGTAACATGAAATTGCAACACAAGTAATGTAGTCACTCAACTTTGTATACAGTAATTGAGTAAGCATAATTAATTACTAATAATAATAAAATGTTGGACCATATGATTCCCATTTTTCAATTCATGGTACAAGATAGGTCAGTGGTACTGGGCTAGAACATGCCCCGTTTTCATCTTCGTAGCAGCGAAAATCAGTGTCAGGTCTGTCCATGATTTTCTCCAAGGGCATCATAGTAGCATATATAGTGAAAAGGTGGGAAACAAAAAAGACCCCTGTAACACCTGCCAACGTAATAGCCCACAAACATAATGCAAATATGCAGCTTTTAATGTAATAATCCCACAAACGTAATAATGTATTAGCTATTACATTTGCAGTGATATGTTATGTTTGCGGGTTGGTGAAAATCTTAGGATTCAAAATTGTAATAACTTTGTAGTCATTTTTGTTTGTTTATTTACTCATACACCCGCCAATGGGTTCAAGTCACCTCATTAGAAAATATCACGGGCTTGGGCAGGGCGAGTCAAAATGTATCAAAGCAGTTCTCTGTGTATGTTATTAATAACATTATAATATAATATGTAGGCTGTGCATTATCAAGTCCACCTTTTACCTTCTCTTCCACTTTCTCTGTTGTTCTCTCTCTCTGTCTCTCTCTAACATGCATTGCAGCTTTATCATTCCTTGTCAGTTCACAGAATTGTTTTGTGGCACATAAATGGAGTATGGGGTATGAAGTTATGACAGAGAGTCCATTTTGTGCAAAAGGATATCCTGGAACTCACCAAGTGAGGAATTGATGCCACACAATTGATGCATGGAACACAAACATCAGGCTGAGAGAGAAGTACTCTGGATTGAGTGAGAAGGCTGTCCAACAAGCACACCCAGACAGTGCTGAGAGCAAAATTTCTAAACCACCTTTAAAGCCAATTACACCTAAACAAGTTCAGTACAGACACCAAATCAACCTACTTGACATGACAGGATGTAAAGTTACACATGGGAGAGCGATCTACAAGTATGTTCTCCCTGTACAGGATGTGTTCAGTAGATATTTCTGGCTGAATAGTTATTTAATAATAATAGATATACTGAAAAGATATTTACATGGAACACGGCCCACCTAAAATTTTACAACATGACTGGATGACAGTTGTATTTAACTCTACTGTTGATTGTCCAATTGGCACCAAAATTAAAACCTAAAGCTCCTTATGTCATTATTAACTCAGGGTCATAGCCTAAACTGCTGAACAGTTTGGAAATTAAGTTGTTTTTAACTCCACTGTGCATTGTCCAATCCGCACAAAAATTTTAAGCGAAGATCAGAGTCCAGGCCTGAACAGCACCATATCTCGATATTAACTCACCTTGAATTGGTCATGCTTCATCAGAGCCCTGAGCTTAACAGATCTATTAGTCTGTATGTAGTGATAGTTATAGCCCCACCTACTGGCAGGAAGTAATCCTTGTTTTACAACTTTGATTTGATTTACATAAAATGTTTACCTTGTGGTCTGCACTTGATGGCATAGACCCTGATGCATTATTGGTGGGCTTGGTTCGGCATTGCATGACAGACTCAGGAAGTTAAGCGTTTATCCTTATCATGGTGCGCAAAATGCACGCAACACACAGCCGTTTTGCCCGACCGCACAACTGCCAACTGCCAGGTCCCGAGTTTGCAAGTGCTCAGGCCCACTCAGGGCTGCTTCGCAGCCCTAGTTCAAGTTAAAAATCTTTACTTTAATCTTTGTTGAGAACAAAATGATGTAGCAACAGTAGTGTGTATGGTGCCTGTATGCACTCCCGACAATGTCTCGGCATGCAGTCGATGAGTTGGCCGATGGTGTCCTGGGGATCTCCTCCCAGATCTGGTTCAGGGCATCAGTGAGCTCCTGGACAGTCTGTGCCGGTACTTGGCGGTGTTGGATACCCCAATACATAATGTTGCATAGGTGCTCAATTGGATTTAGGGCAGGCGAACATGATGGCCTCTTAATAACATCAATGCCTTAGTCATCCAGGAACTGCCTACACACTCTGACCACATGAGGCATTGTCCTGCACCGGGGGAACCCGGGGCCCACTGTGCCAGCATAAAGCCTGACAATTGTTCTGAGGATTTCATCCTGGTACCATTGGCTATGACATGGAGGCCTGTGCAGCCCTCCAAGGATATGCCTCCCCAGACCATCACTGACCCACCACCAAACCAGTCATGCTGGATGATGTTACAGGCAGCACAATGTTCACCACTGCGTCTCCAGTCTCTTTCACGTCTGTCACATGCTGAGTGTGAACCTGCTCTCGTCTGTGAAGAAAAGGGGGTGCCAGTTGCGAATGCCAATCAAGCTGGGCTGTGAGCACAGGTCCCACTAGAGGGCACTCATACTACCCTCATGGAATCTGGTTCTGACACTTTGGTCAGAATCATGCACACTCGTAGCCTGCTCGAGGTCATTGTTTTCCAGTGCTTCTCCTCACACAAAGGAGCAGATACCGGTCCTGCTGCTGGGTTGATGAAATTCTAACGAGCTGGACTATCTGTGCAACCTGATTGGGCTGCAGGTACTGCCTTATGAAACCAGTAGTGACAAGCACACTAGCACAACACAAAACTAGAGGAAAAAAAATGAGAAAGCAATTGACCGTGGCCACCACATGTAAAACCATTCCCTTTTAAGGGGCTGTCTTACTTTTGCTTTTCCATTGCATCTGTTGTCCGCATAATTTGCACCAAACCAGGTAAAATTGATTCACAATCACTTGTGCTTCCTAAATGGACAGATTGATATCCCTGAAGTTTAACTGACTTGGTATTATACTGTGACGCTTAAATGTTCCCTTAATTTTTTTGCAGTGTATATAAAATATTTTTCTTTTGAATGATGTGTTGTGTTTGTTAATGTGTCAACAAAGAAGAAAAAAACTATTTTAAATGTGGAAGGGGGACAAGGTTTTTAAGACCCACACCCAGCCTACCCAAACTCGGACACTTAAGAGATTCAGTAAAGAGACAGGGTCAGGGCCTTGACCATCGACCTGTGTTGTCCGTGGTAAGGAACAAGTAGGCTACTGAAACAAAGATGAACCTGCTGCAGAGAAATCCTCAATACAAGAAGTGTTATGCCTTTGCAAAAAAAGATAGATAGATTTAGGTGCCACAAATCAATTCTGTGAAATAACAAGGAATGAGAAAGCTGCGTGCATGTTTGAGAGAGATAGAGATAGAGAACAACAGAGAAAGTGGAAGAGAAGGTATAAGGTGGACTTGTTAATGCAAAGCCTATATTGCATGCAATGTTTCTGTAACTCACAGCATTGCTTTAACATGTCTTGACCCACTCTGCATGCATATGTGTGAAGTTATTACAATTTTCAAAGCTTAAGATTTTCACCGTCCCACAAATGTAACAGATTACGTGTTACGTTTCTAGTAGCTATTATGGGAAATGTATCACAATATTGGGATTGTTACATTAAAAGCTGCATTTTTGTATTGCGTTTGTGATTTATTACGTTTGTGGGCTGTTATTAAGTTAGCGGGTGTTACCCCCTTTAGCACGCCACAAAAGAGAGGCACAAGAGAAAGAGCCATCTCCAAGTGAACCGAGAGGGATCTATCCAACACATCAGAGATAAAAACCAATCCAGAGCCACATCCCTGATGCCAATAAAATTCTTTAGATGGCTAATTGAGATATTGTGGTCCACTGTATCAGAGACTGAGCTGCAGTTGAAGAGGGTAATATTGAAGTGGACAGGCCTTTGTCGACTGCAAGCTGTGAGTCACTGGTGACCTTGACCAGAGCAAGGAGCTGAAATCAGATAAAAGATTTTCATTAATTTAATTGTTTAGAAATTAAACCAGTTGGGTGAAAACTTTTTTTTCTAAAATTTTCAATAAAAGTTTATAACTTGGAGATAGGTCTAAATATAGAGAGGTGTCTGGGGAGGGCTTTAAAATATATGCACTGATGGTCTGAAATACTGCTTTTTAAAATCAATTCTGATTCAAACACAACACAGTTTCTCTCAGCCAAGGTTAACGTTTCCAATTCATAATTCAGATTCAGCCTAATAGATTTTCTGGTCTGATGATCTCACCAGTACCCATTGACATTTTGCTTAATGAGTAGATTGTGAGTGTCTTAAAGATTGATTGTGATATAAGGTTAATAATGTTTGAACATCCATTAACAAAAAATATAATGAGTCAAAACATGCTAATTAGCCCAACTTTGGAAAGTTTGACAATATTAGTTTACTCCATCTGCAATGGGAGGTATATTTCAACTGTCATGTAAAGTGTGTGGCTGCGCATGTGTGTGCTTTGTGTTTCAGCATCAGAGTCCAGTGGAGCAACGCTACAAGGAGCTGTTGGCCCTCAGAGAAGAGTACTTGAAGAAGCTGGAGGAGCTGCAGCTCTCTGACACCTCTCCTTCCTCCCATTTGGCTAACAGCCCCACCCCCAACACATCCTCCTCCACCTCCTCCACACCATCACAGCAATACACACACCTACAGACTCCCTTCTGAGGGCTGGTGACAGATACACACAGATACCCCCTATCTCTCGCTCTCTTTTCTGTCAATCTTACAAACATGTAGGGATTAATTATTATTTTTGCAGTCCTAACTGGATAACAAAGAATACTAATAAGATTTAGATAAGATTGTTAACTCTAGCACCATAGTGTTGATGATGGGGATTTATGCAAAATGTCACATTACAGCCTTGTCACAAGACTTCTCTATATACTCATTTATTATACAGTGAAGCCTTAAAGACATTCACTGCAAGGGTTTGAATACTCAGGACTAACAGTGGTTGTCTATCAGTGTCCACACAAGCAAGGCTGAAGTTGTGTATTTTTCATCTGCACTATATTCACACAAGTACTGTTGGTAGTTATTTTTAAAATCAGATCACCACTGAACATTATTACTCTATAGGTTAAATGGTAAACTGAGATGCAAAACGGTGTGTGGACTGCACTGCTGTTTAAGAGACAGAGGTTTGTCTTTAGCTTTGATTTAGTTGGACAAAAATAATTTTAACTCCAAGTAAAACCACTCACATTTAATGTTGTCAAGTGTATGGTTGTTGTCCATTGAAAGGATTCTTCAACATTTCAACTGACAGCAAGTTAACCTCTGTGCCTCCAATTAAATATATTTCAGGGTTGTAGCTTGGTTTGTGTTAGCTTTAAACAAGGGCTTAAAGCAGACAACAGTGCTAAACAAGCTCTGTTGACAGTTAAATAATAAAAAAAAGTTATACCCAAAAGAAGATCCCCAGCATTTAGCGCCAACTTCCTGTGTTTACTTTCAGTTAAACAATAGTTGGTGTCCTTTGTGAGCAAATGAGGATTTTTCAGAGTGTTGCTCTGATCCATGAGGAATCAGTTAGAGCAGCTGCAGAGCTGACGGAGGAGCTTCTACAGTCATTATCACGTTATGACTTCACCTAAGTGTCGGATTTGGATGCAGTGGTGTGGAATTTTATTTTGTCGGTGTGGAATTTGCTGATCGGCTTATGAGGGTGAAAGCTACATTCATGTGTGTTTTGTCACTGTTATCAGCCAAGCTCAATTAAGCACTATTTCCCAGCACTTCCTAATGCTATGGCTGAGGGTAAATACAGTTCTAGCAAGTAGTAATAGTTCAGTAAGAATTCATCTATCATTTACTGTTATGAATGCAGCTTTGATGTGGTTTGAAATATATAGTATAGGGAAATGGATCCCCCTCCCCTTACTTAACACAGAACCCAGATCGAGAGGCCAGCTTAAGTCCATGATATACTTACCATGCCTGTATGTTTGTTAATGGTTTAAGTGACGTTAAGCAGAAAAGATACTAAACTGTTCAATAAATGTATGTAGATATACACACCAACCTCACTGAAAAGTCCCATGCTATCTCACAGCACATGTGCCTTTTGGACATATGATGGTTAAACATACAAGAGTTGTTTCTCATATTTCACCAGGATTTAGTTAATTATGATATCAGTGTGTGGACTTGTTTATATGAAGTGTCTGACTGCTCATGTGTCTGGCCTATGAGACTCTAGGTCATCCCTATGTGCAGTAGATTGACAATGTCAGTAGAAGTCAACATTGAAACATATGCAAAAACATAGTATCAGAACAGTAATGATGGGGAAAGCTATAATACATGTTACTAACCGTGATTGTATGTGGCAAGTAATGTCATTTTCTTATAGGACATTCTATGAAAGATAATTTCTGCTTGAAAAATTAAAAACAAAGTATTTCGAATGACAAAATATGTCAAAAGTTTTACCACTTTCAAATTAATTTTTCTTCTTTTTTATTTCTATGCAAGCTTTTATCTTACAAGAATGAGATAGTATTAAGTCACTATTTTATCATAATTTTTCCTCAGAGATATGACTTACTATCTCATAATATTGACATTGTAAAGTACTATTTTGACATTTAAAAATTTAAATCATGAACATTTATTCAGAATCTAAATTATGCCATTTTTATATGGTATTGTTTTTGACCTACTGAGTATTTTAATTTTCTTTTAAGCTAACAGAACTTTTTCCCTCCTGACTCAAATGACCTTTCATAAAATGCTCCTTTAAAAGGAACATGAAAACCATTCTGTCCAAAAGTCGAATTCTTTAGAAGTTGTCTCTGGGTTTCGGTGCTGCTGTGAAACTGGTGTCTACATAGCAGTGTGCAGAGTCAAAATCTGGATACCACATGGACAACAGTGTGTGTGGAGTAAACTGAATACAAATGATCTATTATGAGAATGGAATTCAAAGTTTTTGTAGAAATTAGCTCGAGTGAGGATTTTGCTGCTAACTCAAGGTTCACATTTTAGTTTGAAACCAACATACATAATGAACTCAGACATATGAGTCATAATGTATGTCAAAAATGTGCTCTGTGTTGTATCATTCAGTTTGTCTACATGGCAACGTAAGTGTTTACTAATGTCAGTCCGGAGTGTCAGTCTTAGGCTGGTAGTCTCAGGTACTTTATTTTAACCTGGTCCACACTTTAACATAATTGAAACCTCTGAGAGAGCCATGGAGCTTAATTTTTTCAAAAGCCAGTGCTGTGACTCTCAGGAACAAATGCAACACAATGAAATGTACTTCAAGAAGAGCAATACCACTCTTCCACTTCCTCCAAAAGTAACAATACAACCTCTAATCCTTTAATATGGACAACAAAATTTGAATCTTGGCACAATTTGTAACATATTATTGAAAGAGTTGAGCAGAGCCATTACCACTGGATTAATAGATAGCAAGAAAAAATTATTAACATCAGCAAGTTTTCTTTACATGAATAAGAGAACTATTTGAACGGTACAGAAAATATTTTACAAAGTAGAAATCCTTTGTAAATTAGTTTATGTGATGGTCTAATCTCTAATCACAAATGAATATTGCATTACAAAAAACAAGCACTCTGTTCTTTTAAAGACGATGGGCCTCATTCACCAACCGTTAACTCGAAGATTTTGAAAAGTTTTTAATGAAGATTCTGACATTCACCAATGTTTTCATATCTAGGATTTGTTCCTATGCAAGAAATCTAGGCAGTCACAACTTAAATGATTATGTAAAAATTATATGTTATTGTGTTAATTTTGGTTCTACAGTTGTGTAAGATCTAAATTACCACAATATTATTATTATCTTAAAAAAAGACAGACAAATTTCAGTTCAGTGAATATTTGGTCAATCCTGCAAAAGATAACACTTTTTAAACACATGAACGAGGAGAATATTCAGTCACAAACATTGTCACCCATCTTTAGATTTTATGTACTGCTGTTTGCAAATTGAATGTGTCATGTTCCATAGTTTTACTGCTATAGCTTCTAGTTCAAATGTTACGTCCAAGTGTAGCCTATTAATTCTGAAAACTGAGTTTATTTCTATTCTGGGACGAGAGATAGCTCAGGAGATGCAGCCACACCCCCAATGGTTCCAGTCAGTCTCAGGTCGAGTATCAACAGATGCAGGATGACCTGCAGTGTTTCTAATGATGCGATACGATATTAATTTTTACTTCAAATCTTTTTTTTTTTTTTTTTTTTCAGTTATGCGACTTTCTCCCAATACAGCTTTCACTGAATGTGTAACTTTTATGTCCACCGCTTATACTACAAAATATAACAACTTTTCTGTGGTTTGAGTACATTATGGTGCTGTCGTCAGATTTACATTCACTCATTCTTGGTTTCTTAAATGTTCTTTTCAGTTTCTGGGATTTCTATGTGTGCACACAGCACTGCAGTTTCATGCCCTTTAATGGGCATTGACAGGATGTTAACCTATGCTAATTGGGAAAAACTGGCACATGAGTTCAACTTATGAACACATGGCCTTCATTAATATAAGAACACAGATGCAAACAATTCTGCAGTTTAAAAATGTGTAATGAATCTGACATATATATTTTTTAGAAAACTTCTTAAGAACAAATTAAAGGGAATTATTAAGAAGATATTGGTGAATGAGGCCCAATGTTGTCAGAGCAGATCCATTACCATTTCAGGGAAAATTCAAACCTTCCACTTACCTGCATCAGACACAGTATAGATCCTTTTGTGATTTACTGAACTTTCAACTGCACATTTAATCCTAATTTCAAGGTGTCGATATTAGCACTGTGAACAGAATTTAAGACCTGTGATTGGATATTTCTTATTAAAGTGCTCTTTAGGAGTTCTAGTGTTCTCTCTCTTTGTGTGCTTTACACATGACATAGAATAGAACTTTACTTCTGGAACCATGGTTACCTTCTGAATATCTGCTCTTACGATACTTCTCTCCAACATCCTTTAATTTCCAATAAACATTCTGAAAGAAAAGGCCCAAAGAAGCCAGCTCAGAATCCCAATACATTACCCCTTGCTCACTGTTCAACTGACTGGGCTTCCAGCAAATTGGAAGTAATGAAGATCTAGAAGATATACTGTACTGTATGTGTTTCAGTGATGAATGAGGGCTAACAGGTTGTTAAGTGAAGTGCTTTAGGTCATGTTCAGATTTGTGCCTTGATTCTTGTGAGAATCACCTTCTGTCTTGTTTGCGCTTGACTGTTGGTCCCAAAGAAAGATGGCTTTGTATACTCTGTTGTGGATTGGGGATATGATGTTGTATGGGTTTGTTCTAGTGTGAAGTGAGGTCATGCTGACGGTAAAATACAGCATTGTACTGGAGATACATTTCCGTGTGTTGAAGGAAGCCTTTCTTTATCCCTTACAGTGTAATGCAGTGAAAGATCATAGAAGCAAGAAAAACTCAAAATTCCCTGATCAAATTTTGAGGAACTATGTTGAGTAACACATCACGTTCCTTTGTTACTGAAATAACTTTAGAGCAAATTTTTTTTAATTTCTTTAAAGGTGCATTCTCTCACAAATTTTTGATGCAAAGTCTTCTTGGTTGAGTTTGTAATCCTCAACATTGAGTGGGAGAATATGTGTAGCATTGGCTGCACTGATGATGTTACTAACAAGACAAACCTATATGGTCTATAAGACTAAACTGAACATTCAAAGCATAGGTATACTGGTAAGACGTTTTATTGACTCACTTTAACATAATTGAAGCCTATGAGAGAGCCATGGAGCTTAACTTTTTCAAAAGCCAGTGCTGTGACTCTCATGAAGAAGTGCAACACAATCAATTATACTTCAAGAAGAGCAATACCACTCTTCAACTTCCTCCCAAAGTAACAATTCAACCTATCCCTAATCCTTTAATATGGACAACAAAAATGTAATCTTGGCACAATTTGTAACATATTATTGAAAGAGTTTAGCAGTTCCAATACCACTGGTTTAATAGATAGCAAGAAAAAAATCTATTAGCATCTGCAAGTTTTCTTGAATTAGAGAACTAAGTGCCCAATAGAGGTGAAAGAATGATTTCTGCTTTGTAAATTAGCTTATGTGATGGTCCAACCTCTATCGCAAATTAATATTGCACTACCCAAACCTAGCAGTCTTTTGTGCCATGTATTGGCCAGCTGGCCAAAGCTGTCCAGAATCACTGGGGGCAACTGACACAAAATCTGGGGTTTACCTTTAGCAAACAGTCCGGATAAAGTCTGGAGAGAATGGTCTACCTGCAAGACAGTCTAATCTCATACTAGACTTTTCTCAGGTAGATGGAGCGGGCAAATTACATAGAATAGCCTGTGTTTACAAATAGGTCAATTGATAAAGGCTTTACAAGAGGGAAAATTAAAAATTTCATTGACAAAGGGCTGGTCTCACTGAAGCAGTTTGGAAGTAAAACTACAGAGACAACAAAATTAAACGTGTTGGTCAGGTGGTTGTGTTTTTAGAGAAAAACAGATGAAAATCTATTTTTTTTATGTTTTACTTTGTACACGCACCATGATGTAATTACCTCAATCAAAACCTACTTTACTGTCTAAAGTTATATTGTTGTAAAATACAATTATTTTGTGTTGTGTTAAATCTAACCGTTTTATAAAAAGTAATGTTTCAGAAATTGTTCATTTATTGTGGATTTATAATTCTTTTTTAGGGGAATTTTTTTCTTTGTACTTGCTAACCAAGGATAAAAAGGCAGAGGCTTGTCACACACCTTGATATCTTCCTCTCAGTTCTCTGATGAATCTTTGATTTGTAGATACACTTTAGCTCAGTGGAAATTAAAGTATATGTGTAACTGTTTTAATTTTGACTCTTTGATTTACATAGGAGATTTAGTTTGAGGGTTTGTGTCATTGCAATAGCATACTTTCTAATAAATACACTTGGAATGTGTTTCAGGATCTTTTTGGAATTAACAATGACATTTTACAAAAAAGGTGCAATAACAATACATTTCAAATGTATTTCTTTTAATAATGTTATATTCTATACACAGTTTATTGAGTGGCCTCTCTTATGTAAATATTACTGATTAAATTAATTTAAGTATTTCTGTGTGGCTCCTTGTATGTGTTCTTTTTTTTTTTTTTTTTTTTGAATTAAATGTTTTTTTGTGTTTCACTTTTTGTGGTGACCTTTCCTCTTGCATCGACTCATGACTAACCCACAAAATTCAGTCAGTTCTGATGAACTGTCAGTATAATTTTGTTTCCATATTTCCCATCTCAATGAGACTTACATACATTAACCCAGTGCAAAGAATAGTGTTGGTTAGTGTTATTTAGTAAAAAATACTCCAGTGGTTTAATTTATTTGATATATTGATCAAGTGCTCCTTCCTCAGTTGTGATGTTCTCAGTCTATAAGTGTATCTGCATTTAAGGACTGATGCTGAGGAGTTTGAATGGGAAAAAATCTGCTGGACTGTTGTCATGTGAAAATTGTAAATGTAATGCATGTGATGTGGATCTAACTTTGACGTTTAACAAATTTAATTGTATTAGTATAGCACTGTTGTGATTATTATACCTTAAGCATGGCACCATTAAATGTTGTGCTTTTTGGCATTCAATTAATTTGGGGAAATATTGAATATTAATATTAAATCATTTGAATTGATAAAGCTAAATCAGGACACCACCCTTCAAAGGAAGGGAAAAGACAGCCAATGTATTGATTTAGTCTCATGAAATTACTGACTACAAATTTGGAATTCTGAAGCCCAGTGCTGTTACCCGTCCATGAAAAAAAGGGAAAGGTCCTTTTCGAAGTCCAGTGAAGTGATCTAGTTGATTTGTGGCTCCTGTCATGCATCTGCTGGTCAGGCTTTGTGTTGTGGCCAATTGCTCTTGCTGAAGTTTTTAGGCATGCTCTTGCATTGCTGCCTATTGGAAGGTTTTAGCAGTCTGCTTCAGGCAGGCCTGCTTGAAGTTGGAAAGCTTGCAGGGAGCACCGCTGTACCTACTCCTCCGGGAGAGGTCAGTAGGAAAGAGAGAAGAGAGGGGAAGCTTGGCTTTTATTGGCCTTTGTGATGCTGAAGGACCCCAGCCTTCTCAGGAAGTACAGACGGCTCTGTCCTTTCCTGTGGAGAGTGTCTATGTTTGCTGTCCAGTCCAACCTGTCATCCAGCTGCAGCCCCAGATATTTATAAGTCCTGACCACCTCCACATCGACCCCTTTGATGGACACTGGTTGGAGATAAGGTTTCTTCCTTCTGAAGTCCACCACCATCTCCTTGGTCTTGGAGGTGTTCAGCTGCAGGTGGTTGGACCTGCACCACCCCACAAAGACCTAAATCATGCTCCTGTACTCCCCCCCCCCCCCCCCCCCCCCCATCCTCCTTGATACAGCCAACTGATGACAGCAGCTCTAGTTATTTTTAAGCAAATTCTTAGTTCCGATTCAATTTAATTTGTATAGCGCCAAATTCTAATATACATTATCTCAAGGCACTTTACACAATAGGGTCGAGACCTTAAAAACTGCAGAGAAACCCAACAGTTCCCACAATGAGCAGCACTTTGGCGACTGTAGAGAGACAAAAACTCATTAACTGGAAGAAACCTTTAGCAGAACCAGACTCAATGTAAGCTGCCATCTGTCTCGGCCTGCCTACAGGATCATTATCAAAAAGGAAAGTTTTAAGTCTAACCTTAAATGTAGAGATGGCGACTGCCTTACAAACCCAGAGTGGGAGGTGGTTCCACAGGAGAGGAGCCTGGTAGCTCATTGCTCTACCTCCTGTTCTAATCTTACAGAATCTTGGAACCACAAGAGAGCCTGTGTTTTGTGAACAAAGTGATCTATTTGGATAATACAGTGTTGAGCTATTTTATATGACGGGGCTTGATTGTTAAGGGCTTTATATGTGAGTAGCAGGATCTTGAATTCTATTCAGAATTTTACAGGGAGCCAATGTAGAGAAGCTAAGACAGGAGTTTTGAAATGAAGGGCACGTTTGATATGGGTCTATAATTGGCTAAAACCTCTGGATCAAGAGTGGGCTTTTTAAGCAGAGGTTTAATTACAGCTACCTTAAAAGCTTGTGGTACATGGCTGGTTAACAAAGAAAATTGAATCTGATTGTCAATTAGAGGAAAAACGTCCTTAAAAAGTCTGGTTGTGATTGGGACTAGTAGAGAAGTTGATGGTTCAGTGGTGAAGTCAGTTCAGAAAGATCTATCAAAGAAAAGTAGTCCAAATATAAGTGCTAGAACTTTGCCACTTTCACCAGAATGTACACCTAACTGAGCACCACACACTTTGAATTGGTGATTTGGTTGTTTTTTTAAAACGGAAACAAATTAAACATATATACTCCTCAGTTTTTGATCAATTGACAACAAATTCACGAAACTGCAACTGCACATTAAAATCACAATGCATGAAAATGTTCTACTGGAGACACTACTGGAAATCCTCTTTATACAAATGTCTAATGTTCACAAAAAATATTTTCCACTTTTTGGAAGATGCAGTGTAAAAAATTGAATTGTATCTTGAAACTCAATTTTTTAAATGTTTTGAAATATATCATAATTTTACCTATGGCTGTCAATGCGAATACAGCATTTTTAAGATCAATTTCTCACTCATGGACCAATCTCTACATGTATACCTTCTAGATGAAGTACAGGAGTCATCAAAGTTTTATCTTGATAACTGATTTTTTTTACAGGTGTAGTAGCAGTACTAGTAGTCAGAAGTGAAATCTGACTTTACTACTTGCCCTGGAGACTGCCTTTAATCACAGCATGAAGGTATATCATGAGTGTGGTAATCTCCCCTGGCTGGAGCTCAAAATTATGTGCTGCCCTTGGTGTACCAGCAAACTAGGCTGCAAGTTCAAACCCTGGACAATGTACAATAGCTTTTCTAATATCTTTTCAAGCAAAATGCTGTGTGTTGTGGAAACACATGACTCAATCCAACTGCCATTTAAGCATGAATTATCACTCAATCTGTTATCCCTCATATTTTCAGCTCAGTTGACACAAAGCTTGCTGCACTGCATCCTTAGACAGTCCTCCACAATGATCCAGTCAGATTTATCAAAAACTGATCCCACAGTGCAACTTTAAACTGTTCTCATTTTCCTCTTCCACCACCTTTTTTCATCTCCCTCCTATTCCTCTTCAAAATGCCTGGCCCCAACCCATTGCTGCTAATAGCAGCTACAATATTAGCTGATCCTATTGATCCTATCCTGTGATCCATGAGCAAATGACAAATTCCGAGTCGTATTTTAATGTTGGGGCTTAATGACACCGCATAAGCAGTATGAAGGCATTTTCGGGGGGGTTTCTGTTAAGTTTAAAGAAGTGGTCACTGTTTACTTCAATCATATTGGATTTTGCTACAACACTATTTACACCTGAAACTATAAAAGTGTTTTGTGGCCTCAAATACTTCACCCACCCCTCCATCGGCATAGCGGTGAGTAGACAATAAGTGCATTTTCATTTTTGGGTGAACTATCCCTTTAAGGGATGATTCAAAAATCAGGGCTCAGAAACCAGATGTGACGGTACATCTGGACCGCCTCTCCGTGCTGCGTCCTCGCAACTGTGACGCGTGATGAATGGGCGGAGCTAAAATGGGAGGAAGCGAGTACAAAGAAGAATAGACGCTGTCGGTCGGAGACGGAAAGAAATCTTAATAGTTCCAACACATCAAAGAATAGAAAGACACACGCACGGAGGACGGAGTATGTACGTAAACCGATGTGTAATTTAATTGTCAAGCCTCAGATTTAAAAAAAAAAAACCCGAATTGCCACTGATCAAGAGAGGAAACAGTCTTCTGGCAGATGGAGAAACAGAACGGAGCTGCTGGGGCGGCGGACGGAGCATGGCCGAACAGAAAGCACTGGAGCTCGTCGACCAGTGGAACATCCGCCGGTGAGACCCTGGACAGGTGAGCATGCTCCATTTTCTGAGAGGAATATGTGAGACCTCATATTGTGTATTTACAGTTGTGTGGCTATTCCTCCTATTTGGTGAACTCATAGGATGATATAATTAAAAAGATACGTTTAAAAGGAGTGTTGCTTATTCCGCTTTACTACTGGGTAAAGACTTCTTCAATATGCAGAGGTCATAACAGTAGATTTTTCTGATGGAGTTTGGAGTGCAGTACAGTACAGCAGCCAGTGTACAGCAACTAATAGTAAACAGACAAAAATCTGATGGTATTTAAATTGTTATTCTGTGTAGGAAGGATGAAACATTATGTATTGTTGGACCAAATTATCCTCTCTACCCGAGGTTGATAGCAACCCCAGCTCACAGGGGCCTAGTTAACTGTCAAATAGCCAATGCTGATGTAGTTCACTGTAAGGTCCTGCAGGTAGCGCTAATTCACAGCTATCCATTCATCACCATACGTTTTAAATAAATCTGTCGTTTTACCACAGTTTTTCCCGATTGCTTAAACACTTCTGTCCACTGACATCACGTTTCTAATACAGTAAAAACAATGGTTGAAACAGAAACACTCTGTTAAAACACACATTGTGTTTGTCTGTTGCAGGCATGTGTCCATGCACTGTGTTTGGCACTGTGTTTGACATGTAAGATTTACAATGATTGTGACTTAGAATATGATGCAGATTTTGCACTGCATCAGTGCCTCTTTGATCCATGTTTGAGAAAAGCAACTCAGAGGTTGCACCTTTTAAGTGAATAAAGACAGGTTGCATTACAGTTTCCTATTTATGCAAGTAATTTCTTCTAGCTTTGAATAGATGTTTTCCTTCTGTTTTTCTAGTGAAACCAATAAAGGTTTGAGACTTTGTATAAGATCTATGTGAGCTGTTAAAGAGGTTGTAAAAAGTGAAAAAGTGTTAATATTAAAAGATTATAAGATAAGACTTCTGCTGTGCTAAAAAGGTGATGATGAAGATTAAGTGATGTCTTACCTTGTCTCCTAATTGAGGGACCATGTCCTTTGGACTGAATGGTGTGGTTTTTGTAATGTCGTATTTTATGAAATGAAACTGGTGTGTCATGGGAAATGTATTTTCCATTCTTATCAGTTCTTTTTTTTGTCTCTGTTCAGTCCAACAGGTTCACATGTAGAGTGGTGTAAACAGCTGATAGCTGCCACCATCTCCAGTCAAATCTCAGGATCAGTCCCATCTGACATCATGAACAGGGATAACAAGGTAGCAAACACACACCAATCCACATAAATCCTGTGTTACATCAACAAGGTGTTATTAGGCACATAATAAACTAAGCAATATTTTAAAATATAAGATAAATAAGATATAAAACATAAAGAATAACTAGACCTAAAAGCAGGTATAAATGGGCCCTCACAGATTGGAGCATGTGCAGTGCCATCTCAGTCACTCACTGTTGGTGTTCCATCGAAAGTCACCCCATTGCCGTTCAATTTTAAGTTGTAAGTGTCACATCATTGCCTCACCAAAGTCTTAAAGCGTCCCTGACCAATTTTGAGGTGCATCAAATCAAAAAACTAAGCACTGCTTATCAAAGTACAAAACATGGTACTTCCTGTCACAGTTAGGGGACACTGCGACTGTTATTGTATATTGGCATAAAGATTTGGTCAGGGAGAAACCTTTATCACACATATGAAGTCTGACAGTGATGAGATCAAAAAGATTAAAGTTACAACTAGGGGTCCACTATGAGTATTTATATATGCATGTATTTATGTGTGTGCATGTGTTTATGTTGTGTTAGTAGGGTTAGTGAAATGTCTTTTATTGTGGTGCCTATGCATCACTGGAGCAGCAATTTTGATCTTGTTGTTTTCTTCTAATGCAATGATAATGAAGACTTTTCTATTCTATTATCATATGGATCTGTTCAAGATGGGACTTTTGACGAATCAGTCAATATACAGTACATGGACTATGTAAGCACTTCCAAAATGTACATGACCTTTCCTGTTACAGCTAGGGGGGCAGAACGACTATTATTGAATATTATCACATGGATCTGTTCAAAGCAGGACCTTTGTCGTATATGTGAGTGTTGAGGCAGATTGGATAGCTCTTCGAAAATCTGAAGGGGGCGCCATTAAAATAGTCAATTTTTAACAGACCTGACGCACTATTCAGCAGAATTCTTTTGTGCCACAGTAATCTTGTAGTCGGAAGTCAGAAGCAACAGAGGAGCTCAGATCCCACCAAAAACTCTTTGATAATAGGGAATGCCCAGCAGTCTACCCCAAAAACTACTTGTGACTTTCTTTCTCAGTTTTCTTGAGAGTATACTGACTACTAATTGCCTGTCTGTCTGCCTGGCTCTCTTATCTATCTAGCTGTAATTAATATACATTGTTATATATGTTTATTCCTGAAAACTCAAATTACTTTCTCTAAAATAACCAGAGTGCTTCCTTTGCCAAATCCAGTGAGTAAAATATCTGACTGATCAAGGTACTAATCACATAAAAGTGTATATATTATCAAAACTCAACCTTGATCATTGTGAGTCAGTGAGCATGAACATATACACAGAGTGTGGACACTGTGAAGTGTCAACAGACACTGAGGAGTGCGTGGCACTGAACAGGAACACGTTAATCTGCTGATAAGGTCATTCAGTGCAATGGGCTTATAACATAATTGATCACACTTTGGACTGGACTTAATGTAACCTCTTCATATGTTGTTGGTTGTTATGTGCATTAAGAATAGAGTGTTGGTATTTGGCACAGAGACTCTGACCTCTACACTGTGTACATAGATAAACCCAACTCAAGTACAGCAGGGAGCGGGAAGTGATGACAGCAACAGTATTCTACATACAGAATAATGTTTGTTGTATAATGTCTCTTTTTCTTTTTCCTTTTCCCCCATGCTGGCTTTACCCTGCAGCAGGATTTAGATGATGAACGGCTTTGTTTCCATGAAGAAAGTAATTCTGAGCATCCTTCCAATGCTTCGGCAAGTCTTTTAGTGTCTGTGCTTCCTCCTCCCCTTTGTTGTCACTCTGTCCTGCTCTGCATGTCTCATCCTACTCCTCTCTGATCCCTGCTGTTGTATATGTTGAACAATATATAAAACATGTTAATTGATTAGAAACATTCTAGGAAATGTAGGTTTTTTTGAGCTCAGCCCATAAAATCAAGATATTTGTGACTTTAAACTTAATGGAATTAACATCGAATCACATCTTGGATTCCTTTTGTTATATCCAGCATAATTGCCCATGGATCTTAAACTTAATTATATCTGCAATTGTGGTCAAAGAAAGATCAGACCTCTTGCAGATTATCTTTTTTTCTGAACCTTGACTATGCTTAAAAACAATTCTCTGTCCTATCTCATATTGGTCCCTCATTGTGACCATTCTCAGTGTAAAGCACCAGATGATCCCAAACAGCACTATTAATAGCTTTTCTCCATTGAAATAGGACCAATTACTGCATTGAGACACTTTATTTTGCCCATGCTGTCTTTGTTATAGTCTGTGGGAAACCAAAGACAGGTTCTGTATGATGACAAAAGATCAGCCGTGAGGTGAAAAGGACCAACACTTATGGCCATGTCTGTATCATTATTATTTTATTCCTCCCCCCTCATCAGAAGGCGTTTTGTTTAGAATGTCTCTGAGGAGAACATGGGTCTTCAGAGACCTGCAAAATCATATAGATTCTCATGGGACGGAATGATCTATCTTGTCAGCTACTAGAGCTGTATAAAACCAATCCGACACCTAGGAGAAATGTACCACAGACTGTCTGCATTGATCCTAGTTTCTTTGCTTGTTGGAGTTAATATTGATGCACTGGGTGTGTTAGCGGCAAGATAACTATACGTAGTTTTATACTTTTGTCCTTCCATTTGAATAAGTTTATCCTATGAAATTAAATATTTATTTGGAATGGGGAATAGGTAGTCAATAGATTTACCTTGTGACGGCTCCCCTCCCTCCCCTATGTCTCTCTCTGAGACTGGCACAGTCAGCTCTCACCAAAATTACTCTACACTGTTTTGTGGTGTGCCATGGCACACGAAGAAGGGTTCATGGGTTTTTATTGACTAGTAATAGCAAAACAACAATGTGCATACCAGAAGGTGGAACAATGTTTAAAGGCTAACAGAGTAACCAGAGCAATTGTCCACCCCAAGTCTGAAGAGGTCTCTCACAGCATCCCTATATATCCTGCTCTACTTGCATCACCCATTCTAACAGCACATCCATGAATGGCTAGAATTGCTGTCACTCTCATGTTGTTTCCTTACATCTTGCCACTGGTAAAAACTGCAAAGGAGTTGAAGTTGGTGCCTTTCTGTCTGGGGCATCTGAGTTAGATATGAAAATCCCTAAGCATAGACACTACAATGCACTGTTGTTTGGTCCTTTATCTATAACCTGACCTTGGGTACTGCTTAGAGAGAGAAGGGAGTATCTGTGGAATTAGCTAGGCACTCTTCTCTTATACAGCTATAATGTAATGTACAATATACATAATACAGTATATAGTGGCATATACAGTAATGTGTGAGGATAGTCAAAAAATCCTCAACAGTTCCCCCCTTTTGATCATGAGATCAACACATAGAGACATATTTCTTGAATGTAATAGAACAATTCTTGAGTCAAAACAGTCTGATTAGGAATTGTAATCACAACATCAGGATTTCATCTGTCTTCTTTCTTTTATATCCTTTTTTTCCAGCTTCAGAATGATCATCATTGATAAGTATTCTCAATATATTGTATATTAAGGACTAGTGATACATAAAGAGAACTTCCAGGTATATTGAAACGCACAATAGAAATCAACATACATCAACATTTCAACTAATACAAGTTATTTCAAACCCAAAATTACATTCAACCCATTATTATTCAATTCAGTTCTGTATAGTTCTTGTATAGCACCAAATTTTCCTTCTAATTCAGCGTTGGGACTCTTTTCTCATATCTATGTTTTCTAGGGAGATAGACACCTGCACTCTGTCTCAAGGAGAGGAGTCATTGTCTCAGAAAACATAATGAAATCATCAACCTCAAATCATCAAAAAATAAGCCAAAGACCAAAACAAACAGATCATATGTTCCTCTCAAAAAAGCATTGCAGGCAAGCTGAATTACACATTTGTACTTAAGGACAAATACCTTTTTCAACCACATATTTAATAATCTTATCTATCTGTTCAAGAGATAAAATGCATCAAAAAGATCAAATCCTATTTGAAAATGTAGTAGTCTAACTAAGTGTTTGGAATTAAAGTCTGCAGTACTGTTGCTAGCTCTGACTTAGATATTTTATAATGTCCACCAGATTGTATTTGTAAGAAGCAACCTTCTACATCAGTGTTGGAGGGGAAATAAAAGTTGCAGCTCTGTAAAAACATCAGTTATTTTATTTTTACAATAAAACAATTATAATGACAAAAAGTAGCTCAAATTAAAATGCAATTCACTGTAGAATAGTGCTATAAAGTAGATCAAATAATATGTAAATATTACTCCGGATATACTGTAAATAAAAAGGTAGTTGATTTCAATATTTTCAACATTAGATACAAAGGTAGTCGAAAATGTACTCGCAAAATGTCAGTACATTTTATATCTAAGGGTGAATATCTCCAGTAAAATTCTTAAAGGAGATGTTCTTTTCAACCTGGACCTTATTTCCAGCATATGGTATGTAGATCTACTCACCCATAAAGGTTTGGAGTAACTTGGAGTCCTTCGGACGCTTTTAGATCCACACGCGATCGATGTATATCCATACAACACAAGTGATTGGGGCATCCACAATACAGCCTCTAAATAACGCATTATCTGCCACGAAACTCTTTATTTACTATGAATCGCAAGCTCTAGTCCCCTGTGAGTCCAAGTTGCTTTGTTTACATCCCATGCTTTCACTGGGGTGACCTCACCTAGGCGCGCAGCCGCAGTACAGCTGACGATCATCTGTCTTTGTTTACACAGAGTTTGCTGCTGCTAGTTTTGCGCAACATGGCAGAATACTTATCAGGTGCATTACAGTACAGTATTTTTTTTAAAGCAGCTGTGTCCTGGTGCTCGGGCTTATTCACCCGGTTAAAGGGTAGCTAACTTCAGCGGGCTAACAAGCAGCCTCGAAGCTAGCGTTAGCTTAGCGAACCGAGAGCGAGTTGTCGTCCTGTTTAATCAACAAACATGAAATGAACCTGGATAAAAACAAAGCAGCGTCTCAGGCAGAGACGATCAAAGAGCAGGTCGTCCAATAACCGGAAGGTTCGCTCCCGCTCGCCATGACCGAGGTGCCCTTGAGCAAGGCACCGCCCCCCCCCCAACATCTGATCCCCGGGCGCTTGGCAACAGCAGCTCACCGCTCCAGTATATGTGTGTACATGGCATCTGTCAATGTGTGTTTCTATGCGTGTTTAAACAGGTGCCAACTGGATGGGTTAAATGCGGAGAACAATTTCATGTATGCATGATAACATGACAATAAAAAAGTAATTCTTCAAACCCTGCCGGGCAATATATTGTCCCAGAAACCACTGAGATACATGACAAATATATAAATTAAAAATAAAATATAAATAAATCTAGGTCTTGGCAGCATTGTGCGGGCCCGAGCACCTGCAAACTCGGGATCCAATGCTGCCGCGGGCTATGGCGTCAGGAAAAACGGCTCTGCCTTGCGTGCATTTTGCACACAGCAGACAACTTTGTCTAGAACAGAGGTCTCAAACTCGCGGGCCAATTGCGGCCCGCTGGACGATATTTTGTGGCCCCCTACTTGACATCAAAGTTTAGTGCCTGCGCGTTTTTCTCAAACTACCTTTTTGTTGAGTCGTTGCCGTGCCGTTTGTTGTCAAGTTAGCCAAAGCGAATTAGCAGCGTTAGTCACTTGATTGAAACTTGATTCCGGAGTGACACCAAGTGGAAGGAAAATATATCCTGTCACCACTGGTGTAGTCCAGGGTATACAGCGTATACCTGCTTATTTTTCACTAAGCATTGCGTATACCCACTTCTAAATCCCCCCTGATGCGCACCATTCAGTAGTATCTGCGAGCCAAATTACCCATTTTTTTTCCTAGGATGGTGAACGCATGACCCTGCTACTCTGCCTCTAATGTGTTTTTTAACTTGCTTACCATATACATAAATAATGAAGATACATAAAGAATCTTTATGTCATTCATGCCCCAACCTGCTGACAACTGACCAATGTGGACCCAACCATGCCATCCCACCTGTACCATTGGTCCAAACGGCCATGTGTCCATCTGCGACATGTTCAATGATGTGAGAAAACACAGTGCTTCAGCAACAATGACACTTAACAGCTGAACACAACACAATCACAGATAACAGTGACAGAGTATATCACATGTGTTGTAAATGCATTTTTTTCATTGTTAACTAAATATTGTTGTTTTGTTACATATTGTTTTGTTGAATAATTTGAATGATGATGTTCAATCATCATATGATATATATATATATATATATATATATATATATATATATATATATATATATATATAATGAGCTGTGCTAAAATGGTGTTTCTTTCAGTTTTATGACAGTGCACTTTTGAGTTTATCTGACTGGTTTTGATGTGTTGAAGAGAATGATTTGCATTTTTTTTATCTAAGGTGAAATATGAACAAGAATGCATTATCAAATCCAGATCTAAAGTTTTGTATTTAAATAAAAGTTCAAAAAATAACTGAAACACCATGTTTTCCTCATCTATATTTTACATTCATGCAGGCTGCCTGCGTGACCAGTAATACCTACAAACTGCTCCTGATCAAGTCATGTTAATTTTATAATAGTGGCACACTGACCCACGCTATCTGTTGCAAATCAGCTGTTCAAAGAGACAGTTTACAAAAGAAACTACTGACTTGCCAAGTGAGAGAATAGGTGTCAATAGTTCACTCAAAATGCATAGTTGTCTCTCACTAGTCTGTGGGCCAGTATTGGTTCAGTAATTTCATAATCCTTCCTCCCTGACATCAAGCAGCAGAAATTATGTGACAATGAGCAAATACTACTGATGGATTTTTGGGTAAATAGAGTAGTCTTACATGTCACTGTTTCTAAAACAGGGCATTTTTCTGGGCTGCGTTAAAAAAGGGCAAAAATTGAGAGTATAGCCACTTCTCCAGGGACTAATACACCACTGCCTGTCACCCAGCCCCACTCATGTCTTTCTCAAAACCTGCCATGAAGAGAAAAGGTTGGCGACGAGCACAGACAATTTCAGGAAAAGTGGGAGAAGGAATATTTTATTGTTGTGCACAGGGGCACCCTGATGTGTTTTATATGCACAGAGAAAGTTGCGGTGCACAAGGAGTACAACATCAGACGTCATTACTCAATGAGACATGCTGAGGAGTATGCCAAATAGCAGGGAGATGAGAGAGAGAACCGGGTCGCCAGTCTTAAAACATGTCTACTGAGGCGACAAGATTTTTTGTGGAGTACTTGATGCGGCCCTGCCTCACCAAGACTCTACCTCCAGCGGCCCCCAGGTAAATTGAGTTTGAGACCCCTGGTCTAGAAGGATCAACCTTCACTGCACCTTAATGTTTGCATGGTTTATGGATATGCCACAATTCTGACAATGGTCCTTCCTGTCACCAGCAGGTGGCGCTGTGATTATGCGTCAAAATTGACATATGGATCTGTTCAGTGCGGGACTGTGATCATGTAATACAATTTTGAGGCGGATTGGACAATGCACAGAGGAGTTATAATAAATATCGTTATGTGGTTAGAATCATCAAGACTTTTAACCCACTAATGGGCTCACATCATGGAGGACCTTGGGAGAGGTTAATAAGATCAGTGAGAAAAGTCCTCAACTCCACCTTGAATGTGCAAAATCTGGATGAAGAGTGCCTACACAGTTCTTTGTGAAGTGGAATTCATCATCAACAGTCGGCCAATTACCAAAGCATCCACAGATCCTAACGACCTGGAAGCACTGACACCAAACCACCTGTTGAATACTTTACCGTCCTTACCATCAGCAGACTTTCAAAAGGCAGACATTTACGCTAGCAGACTATGGAAGCAGGTGCAATACATGTCAGACTTGTTTTGGAAAAGCTGGGCAATAAAGAAGATCTGTCTGCTAAAGGAGGCTGAAGCTGGATGAGGAAGTGCCAGCTGAATGTCATAATGCTTTGAGCTCATTGTCTCATGTCTCCTTCAATATGAATGTGGATAATTATTATGTGTGATAATCTTATAATTAGGAGCTGGTGTGTAGGATTCATAAATAAGTTAAAGAAAGATATTATTTTGTTGTTTAATTGGTTATTTATTGTTTACTCGTGATCCTATTAATTTGGTAGGAAGTAGGTCATGTGGATAGGGGCGGGGGTCATAATTGATTTGAACACCTGTTCACCTGTTTAGGAAGGGAAAGAGGGTGAGCTGGGACGTTGTATTTTTTGTTGACCACGGTGATGGGTGACTGAGAGCTGAGTGCTGTGAAAGAGGAGGTGGGATGGTGTACTGGTGGAGCAGATGAGGGGATGGTGCCAGATCATACCTGTTGAAAAACATGTTCAGGTCATTTGCCTAAAAGCACTCTTTTTCTCCTTGAGGAGGGCTTTTATGTCTTTATGATTAATCCATGGCTTGTTAGAGAAGCACTGTAAAGTCTTGGTGGGTACAGTGTTTTCCACACAGAAGTTGATGTAATCCGTGATGCAGGTAGTTAGGCTGTCGATGTCCTCCCAATGACCCTCGGCTAACACAGCAGTGAAGCACTGTTCTTCAATAGTGATGGGATGTATTAGGTTAGTATCCAAGCTTTTCCTCTATTGTGTGTTTGTTTGTATTTATGAATTCCCTCGCAAGCCAGATCAAACAGTCTTTCCGGACGTTCCCCACCCCTGTTCTAATTTAATCTTTAAAATCCAAACATTCATATTTTACAATTACAAAATGATTAGGACAATTACCAACTGACCTGGAGCTTGAGACCTTCACACCTTTGGGATAAGAACTTTAACACTTACAAATAGGAACACTAAAATTCATTAAAACAAAAACTAGCTCAAACATATAGTGAAACTGGGAATTAAATATTTGAATGCAAATTATTATATATAAATAATTTTAAAAAGTTAACAGTCCTATAAATCATTTATAATGTCTTCATTATATAGGGAATTAAAGCAACATGAGACACACTTATTAGACTAAAAGTTCACTTTCTGATTACTAGAAATCACACTTGTAACAGAAATCATGGAAAGCATTAGGGATTTGACTAAAGCTGGAAACAAACATGGATGGCCCCACCCACAGGGGTAAAGTCCTGTTATCTCCATCAACCTCTCAGAAAGATTAATTTAATTTACCTTTATCTTTACCTTTGAAACGTCCTATCAGTGTTCAGGCTCTGGGTCAGGTATCTCATCAACCACACTCCACACACTTCAAGTCAGTAACATGTATTGATGAGACATTAATGTGATAAAGAGGGAGAAGAGGAAAGAGAAGTTCCAAGTGTCATGTGTCCCTCGACATTCTAAACCTATAGCAGCATAACTTAGAGCAGATCTAAGACAAGCCTGGACCAGCTCTAACTACAAGCTTTATCTGTCTGCCTCCCAAACTGAAACTGGGAGATGATTCCACAGGAGAGGAGCCTGATAGCTGAAAGTTAGCAAGTAAGCCTGAATTCTGGGAGTGCAGTGTTCTAGTAGGGTGAAGGGCCTTGTGGGTGAGGAGGAGAATATTAGATTCTATTCTCGATTTAACCCGAAGCCATGTGAAGCTAATACAGGAGATGTGTGGTCTCTTTTCCTGGTTCTTGTCAGGACACGTGCTGCAGCATTTTGGGCCACCTGCAGGGTCTTTAACAATTTATTGCTGGAGCCTGATAATAAGGAATCACAATAATCCAATAAATCCTATAAATTTGTTTTAAATGAGAATCAAATCGAATCAAAGATGACTCCCAAATTCCTGACTGTCTCATTGGAAGCAAGGGCAATGTCATCTAGCACAGTTATATCTTTGGATAATGTATCTTTAAGGTGTTTAGGGCCAAGTATTAGAACCTCTGTTTTATCTGAGTTTAATAAGAGAAAATTGTGGGTCATCCAGGTTTTTATGTCCTTGAGACATGCTTGAAGTTTAGTTAATTGATTACACTGTTCTGGTTTTATTGATAAGTATAACTGGGTGTCATCTGCATGACAGTAGAAATTTACAGAGTGTGTCCTGAAAATGATTCCTAGTGGGAGCATATATAATGAGTATAAAATTGGGCCGAGCACAAACCCTGTGGAACACCGTGGTTAACTTTGGTGTGCATAGATGGCTCATCATTAATTTGCACAAATTGGAATTGATCTGAAAAAAAGGATTTAAACCAGTTTAGAGTGTGTGAGGTAAATCTGAAAATACAAGAGGCTGGATTACCAAATTTGTCTTTGTGTATTTATTAGGAGCATTCTGCAGAAAGGATCAACACAGAGAGTCACAGGGATCTCAGAGTGCTGATGGAGAACAGTCAAATGCAAGCATCTTATATAGGAGATCTAAGGCTGTCTGACTGAGCCAGTTAGACTGGTTCAGAATAAGCCCCAGGAGCACGGTAAACTACAGCAAATACGATTGACTGTTGTGATTTCTTGGATGGGTGTGGAAGACAAAGAACAAGACTTTCAAATGAGTTGTAGTTTAGTTTGGGTTTAGGATTAATTGATAGACTGGAGTTAAAAATAGAAGCAACTCCACCTCCTCTACCTGAGTCTCTGGGAATGTGTGAATTTAGGCTATTTCATTTGCTAAAATAGCCTTTGATGATAGTGAAGTTATGTCCACATGTAATTGTGTTTGTTTGTTGTGTTTTTGGAGAGGTTGTGTTAATTTTTATTAGTTTTGAGTTGAATTCAATCTCTACGGGGTTGTGGTTGTGTGACTGATACGGAGGGGGCGCAGAGAAGTGTGTAGGACTGCAGCTCTACGTCCTGGTCCCAACTCTGGATTGTCATTTTATAGACTGAGTTATGTTCCTAGATAAGAGAGCTGCTCCATCCCAAGTGGGATGAACGCCGTCTCTACTAACAACACTAGGTTTCCTCCAAAAAGTTTGCCAATTATCTTCGAAGCTCAAGACGTGTGCAGGCCACCACCTCACCAGCCAGCGGTTAAATGACAACATGCGGCTAAACATGTCATCACCGGTTGTATTAGGAAGTAGTATGCAACAGGATTGTAATAAGACTTATGTTTCTGCACCAGGATGTTTCTGTGGCATAACTGTTTTTCTCACAAACCTACAGGCAAAGGCTTCATCTGCTAGAGTTTCTTTAATCTCAGTCATATTTTTTTTAACTTTCTAGGGTAAATGCCCCAGCAACTGGCCATTACCCATCAGTCGACTCACACATTTGTGAAATGCATCACCTTGTGATGCACGTGGACCCATCATCAGTGATGTCACCTGGGGTCATTGGATGTTTCAGGTTTTTCAACAATTAGACACCCTCACCCAGGAGACCCAACCAAGGTTGATCAAGCCCCTGCTTGTGTCCAGGTAGCGCTACCCCACCCACGGCTCTCCTCTCCTGATCCACTGCCACCTTGATGCAGCTTCTGCTAACTCGGTGGCCACCTTAATGGCCCTTCACCTACTGGGTCCTATGATGCCCAGCATGTTGTAGGCCCTGCAGAGAGACTGGCCTCCGTCCGAATGAGATGCTCACCCCCCCCCCCCCCTCGGGCATCCCTGGGGGTGTTTTTCCGTAGTTCGATCTGTAGCTTGCTGTGGGTTCTCCCTAAATAGAATAAAACATATGTTAATGTAATTAGTGATATCCGTGTTCAACTACTATTTCATGTTTAAATGAATGCTGTAAAAAATTTCTACAATTCAGTTGAACTTGAGTTGTTTCAAATGTATATTGTAATTAAACCATAGTGAATTGAAGTCATAAAATAATGATTGATCTGGAGTGTTCAGCAGGTTTAAGTAGCTAAACTTACAAATAGCACGGATAAGAAATATCAGTATCTGTAAATATATAGTTAATTGGATACAATATTAAAAGTCAATATTCTGCATGGTGTCTGTCCATATTAGAATCACAACCCCTATCACACCATGTTATGTTAAATACTATTATTGATAGATATTCTTTCCTTATCCCTAGACAATACCACTACACAGCATACATCATCATGTGTTGTTTCTGCCATCAGAGGACAGTTTCCAGAAGGAGGACTTTACAAAGGTTTTAAATGCCCCAATTAATGGGATAACCAATAAACTTTACCATAATCCCAGTCTGTAACTGTATAAAAACTTAATGAACTTGAGGTCAGCCATATACATGGACGTTATATTAGGGGGGGACGCAGGGGAAATGTCCCCTGCACTTTTTCAAAACGCTGTTTTTGTCCCCTGCAGTTTTTACCGTCCAAAAACAATGTTACGCTATATTAAACAGAGACACGTCAGGCACTAGGACCAAGCGGAAAACGGCCGCTAAAGCTGAAGCCTGTTTAGACCGCCCACACGCTCCTCGATTGGCTCTGCCATTTCTGTGTGATTGGCCGTCCCCCCTGTCACTCAATCAGGTTGTATACCGCCAATTTCCAGTTAATCTGCCGCTGCCTACTATCTATGTTGTGAATCGCGTGTGGTGCGGCATGTCTTCGAGGTGCCTTCGCTTGCAGCCAGGATGTCTAAAAAAAGGAAAATGGACATTAGAGACTTCTTTAGAAGTCAAAGTGTAAGTTGCTCAAATTACACCTGTCCTGCACAGTGTTGGGCAGTAGCTGCGTTACAACTAGCGGCGCTACTAGTTTAACTACATTTCTCAGTAACGTGGGTGTAACGTCGCTGTTTTCTACATCAAATAGCTTTGCGGTAGTGAAGCTAGAATGTCTGTGTATGAAGTTGTTTTGATGTTGAAAAAATAGCTTCGATGTAGTTAAGCTACTTTTGTCATTTTAATGTAACTTAGCTTGCTACATTTCTCTGGTGGGTAGCTTCAGTGTAGTGAAGCTTCATTTAATGTAGAATAACTTCTATTTTAGCTCACTACAATTTCCAAGTAGCTTGCCCAACACTGGTCCTGCAACACCTTCACTTCACCTCCCAATAAAGCAGCATCCAATGAAAGATCGTCCTCATCATTTACAAAGCTCTCAATAATCTTGTAAAGTGTCTGTGAGTTTTGAAGTGCTGATAAATAAAATGTATTACTGTAGAACCTCAACAATGCAGAGGTTTTTTTAAAACTTATATTTAATGCCAAAGAGATTATTTGATTATTTTCATTCATTATTTTCATGTGTGTTGAAAGGCAGCAACTGTTTTTAAAAAACACCAACAATGAAAGATTTAGGGGAAAATCCATACTCATGATAATTGTGAAACTAAGATTTTTTCTCTATAACCATGTCATCAAAATTGATTGTTGTTACACTGCAAATTGTCACACTATTCATGTCATGCATCAATATATTTTTGTCAGGTGATGGATAGTAGAGATGCAGAAGGAGATGCTGAAGGAGGTAGAGCAGGAGAGGCTGGAGGAGAGGGAGGAGGTAGAGGAGGAGAAGCTGGAGGAGAGGGAGGAGGTAGAGGAGGAGAAGCTGGAGGAGAGGGAGGAGGTAGAGGAGGAGAAGCTGGAGGAGATGAAGGAGAAGAGGCTGGAGGAGGGAGAGGAGGAGGAGATGGGGGAGGAGAGGCTGGAGGAGGAGAAGCTGGAGGAGATGGGGGAGGAGAGGCTGGAGGAGGGAGAGGAGGAGATAGGGGAGGAGAGGCTGGAGGAGGTAGAGGAGGAGAGGCTGGAGGCTCACAGGTGAGGTTGAAAGAATGAACATTAGTCATGAGATTAAGCATTGTGACATGAGCTGGGTCAAGAACTCACTGTAGGGAAGGAGTGACATAAACTAGTATATTAGGCAATATTTTTGTCATTATTAATTAGTAATTCATTAAATTATAAATTGCTCATAGATATTCCACCTTTCGTTATGTTTATCTTAGCCGGATCAGCAACAGCCAGGGGTCAGCGGATGCTCAGGCAGTAAAGGAGCACAAGATGGAAGAACAGGGCCAGATCAGATAACTGAGCAATATCAGCCCAATCCAAAGGAAATAGCAGTTCAAAAACTTGCAAACAGAACCCTAGAGAAATGGTTTAAAGAATTCCCTTGGATTCATTACAGCCATAGTGTGAAAGGAGTCCTGTGCTTTTACTGTGTAAAAGCATTTCAACTTGAAAAGTCTTCACTGGCAAAAAACACTGATCCAGCATTTGTGTCAGCTGGTTTCAGAAATTGGAAAAAGGCTGTGGAGAAATTTACAGATCATACAAAAAGCAGGTCTCATAAGCTTGCAATTACTACACATTGCCAAAAAGAAAATACAATTGATTCCCAGCTTTCTAGTGCATTGGCAGCATCACAGCAAAAGGCAAGGGCATGCTTGATGAAGATCATGAGCTGTGTGCAATTCCTAGGCAGACAAGGCCTAGCACTCAGAGGAAATGAATCTGAGGAAGGAAATCTTGCTCAGTTACTCAGGTTGAGATCAGATGATGACTTCATGCTGTTCGAGTGGCTTAATTTGCGTTCTCATGATTACACAAGCCCCAAAATCCAAAATGAGATGTTGAGCATGATGGCAAACTCCATTGTCAGGGATATAGCCTCTGAAATCAGAGCACAACCAACTTTGCAATACTCCATCATTATTGATGGAACACAGGACATTACTGGGACTGAACAGGAATCAATCTGTCTTCGCTATGTTGACCACAACCTCATTTCTCAGGAAGCATTTGTTGGATTATATGAAGTGTCACTCACAACTGGACAGAACCTAGCAAATGTAGCCAAAGATGTGCTGCTTCGTCTCAATTTGTCTCTTGATGGGCTCCGGGGATAGACATATGATGGAGCAGCAAATATGTCTGGAAAATATGCTGGTGCTCAGGCCTATCTTACCCAATCACAACCTCTGGCACTGTTTGTACACTGTGGTCCTCACTGTGTTAATTTGATAACACAGGCAACTTGTGCAGCCTCATCTGTCGTCCGTGATGCACTGCAGTGGGTCCATGAAGTTGGGCATCTGTTTGGACTTTCAGGAAAGTTCAAGACCATATTCTGCAACATTGCCACATCTGAACATGGGTCATTTACCACACTGAAACCACTGTGTCCTACACGGTGGACTGTGCGAGTCGCAGCAGTCCATTCAGTCCTCAAACAGTATGAGGCAGTGTTGCTCAGTTTGGAGGAGATGGCGTCAACCGGTGGCTCTGAAACAGCTACAAAGGCAAATGGTCTCCTTGACAGATTCCAGAGAGGAGAAACAGTGCTGGGACTCCATCTTGCTTTGGAGGTTCTTGAGGAAATGGAATGCCTCAACAAATCGTTGCAAAAGCGAACCATCACAGTTGCAGGCATGCAGGCTGCAGTACATTATGTGAAGACAGCTCTACAAGAGAAAAGAACAGAGGGAAGATTCAAACAGATCTTTGACAGGGCAACAGAGTTGGTCACCTCACTAAATATCAGCCCAATTGAAATGCCTCGTATCCGCAGGCCACCGAAACGCCTACCTGGTGAAGCTCCAGCACATGCCCCAGCAGCTTCTGTTGACTACTTCAGAAGGGAGTTCTTCCAGATCCTTGACACAGCAGATGTGCAATTCAGAGAGCGGTTTCATCAAGCAAGCCTTGAAGTTCTTCAGAAATTTGAGAATGTGCTTGTAACTGGAAAAAGTGATGCCATTGTGGACCAGTATCCAGAGATTAACAGGAGGAAGTTGGATGTGCAGTTAGCCATGTTCAAATCAAAAAACACCTACATATCAAGCAAAGAAGCTGCAGACATCCTGAGAGGCATGCTGCCTGAAGTCAGAGGTCTTTTTGATCAGGTGGAGGTCCTTGTGAGGCTGTTGCTGGTTGTTCCAACATCGTCAGCTGAAGCTGAGAGGAGTTTCAGCGCACTGAGGAGGTTAAAGACCTGGTTTCGCAACTGCATGAAGCAGAAATGCCTGAACAATGTGGCAGTTTGTCACATACACCAAGAAAGGGTTGACGCCTTGGACAGGAAAAAACTCTGCCAGGAATTTATCTCTGCCAGTGATCGAAGACAACATGTGTTTGGAAGCTTTGGATGAGTTGATTACTGTATGTTGACCTTTCTGTGGTCTTTGGGCAAATTGACCCTTGTTCACTTTTCATTTGTCAAAAAGAGGTTTTATAGACATTGTTGATGTTGCTCTGGTTATCTGTCGTGAGTTTGATGTAAGTCTTGTTTTCGTTCATAGTCACAGCTATAGTCATTGTTCAGTCATAGTTTTATCTAGTCTCCTTTGTTTCCCCTTGTTTTTGGATTTGGTTTTGATTTTTGTATCGCCTGGTTTTTCTCCCTCGAAGAGGTGATTTTTTGTTATTAAATATTTTTGCACTTCACCTGCCTGCCTTGATGTCTGCGTTTGGGTCCACTGCCTATCCACCCTGCCATCGTGACAGATACCAAGAACCGATACCATTTTTTGCATGAAGACCGCGATCAGAGGCGAGTTACTCCTCCACTAGATGCTTGTGCGTTGTATCGGTTTTAAAAAAAGTGGTATTGGTGCATCCCTAGTAACAATAGAAAACTAGAAGAACTGCCAGAAAACACAGTAAACTGAAAGAGTTTGGGTTTTATTAAAAATACTTGTGTCCCCCCCACCTCTAAAATCAATGGCCATATGGCCATATATATCATATTTACAGTCTGTATAGCATATGAAATCCTCTGTCAGAAGACCCTTGTCCCCCCAAAAACCTGTGAACATTGAAAATGAAACCTCGAGAAGAGCAACAGAGGGATCCATCTCTTTTAGGACAGATGTGGCCTGTGCTGGTTCATCTCAAATCAAAATCAAAATCAAAATCAAATCAAATGTATTTATATAGCACTGTATCACAACAAACAGTTGTCTCAGGGTGCTGCACAAAAGTCCAAGATCTTAAGAAACACAAAATCCAACTTGTTCCACGCCGAGCAAGCATGAGCAACAGCGGGGAGGTAAAACTCCCAGGTGGAAGAAACCTCCGGCAGAACCGGGCTCGGTGTGGACGGCCTCTGCCAGGACCGGTTGGGGTGATGGAGAAAGAACTAATAATATAGGGGAACTAAAGGCAATAAAGGGGGGGGGGGGGGGGGGGGGGGGGGGGGGGGGGTGAGTCATAGTCTCAGGTCATGGGCTTGAATCCAGCCCGGGAATCTCAACGTGAACATTTGCATGGTCTTCCAAGGGCGCGGTGGTCCCCCCGGGCACTCATGCCTCCTTCATCGTCCAACATGCGCAGCAGTAGGACCCATGGCTCAAAAGGTGAGAGGTCCTCAGGTGAGAGTGCTGGTGGTTTCGTGACCCTCCATGTCAGCCCTGCGACAGACCGGCAACCTCACTAGGTCCATCCCTCATCAGGACCCAAGCCAGGACGGGCTCTGGAGAGCCGCACAGCATGGACCAAGGAGGGGAGGAGAAGACCCAAGGAATTAGAGACATGTAATAAGATATAACAAAATAAACCAGGCAGAGAGTGAAGAAGAGAGAAGGTGCTGGTTTGTGGTGCCTGATAGGTGATCCCCCAGTAGTCTAGGCCTATAGCAGCATAACTATGGATGACTATGGTTCAGACTTGAGCTAAAGGCTTTATCAAAAGGGAGTCTAGCCTTAAATGTAGCGACCGTGTCTGCATCCCTCACTGAGAGTGGGAGCTGGTTCCAAAGGAGATGAGCTTGGTGACTAAAAGTTCTACCACCTGTTCTACTCTTAGTAACTCTAGGCACTACAAGGAGTCCAGAGTTTAGGGAGCGAAGTGGTCTGTGGGGGCAGTAAGGGGTTATGAGACCTTTAATGTAGGATGGGGCCTGATTGTTGAGCGCCTTATAAGTCAGCAGGAGGATTTTGAAATCTATCCTCTGTGAGTAGGGAGCCAGTGAAGTGAAGCTAAGACTGTAACGGGTATGGTTTGAACCCAAATGCAGCACAACAAGCATGGACAGTTGGTAACAGTCTTTATTCTCAGCGTAGCTCACAGCAGATCAGGTGGTAGGCAATACAAACAGCAATAGGCAGAAGACTTGGTCAGGGACGGAAGGCAGAGGTGATTACCAGGTTTCAGACGAGGCAGATTAGTCAGGGACAGGCAAGGTCGGCAACAAAGAATCAGTCCAGAGATGAGTGCTGGAAAGTCTTGCATGATGGCATTGAACAATCTGGCAACTGACTGAGAGTGGAGCTGGTGAATATATACTGGGCTGATTGCAGGTGATGAGGAGCAGCTGTGTTGGGTTGGTGAGAGGGTGTGGCTTGGCTGGCAGATGAAGCAGAGGCGGAGTCAATGGAAAAGTACTGAGAAGTGGGAAGATGGGAGACTTACTGAGAAGTGGGAGGATGGGAGAATGACTGAGAAGTGGGAGGATGGGAGACTGACTGTGACAAAGACAGGAGTAATATGATCCCGTCTTCTGGTTCCTGTCAGTACTCATGCAGTAGCATTCTGCACTAGCTGAAGGGCTCTTAAGGATCTACTGGGACATCCTGATAATAGGGAGTTGTAGTAGTCTAGAATAGACATAATAAAGGCATGAATCAGTTTTTCAGAATCCTGTTTTGACAGGATGTGTCTGATTCTCTTTATATTACGCAGATGAAAGAAAGCTATTCTGGAGGTTTGACTAATTTGTTGGGTAAATGACAGATCATCAATGATAACTCTTCTCAGTGGAGTTTGGAACCAGGCGGATATCATCTAGATTAACCGACTGGTTAGACAGAGTTTTCTGAGATGCCTAGTACCCAGGATTATGACTTCAGTTTTGTCTGTGTTTAGCAATAAGTAATTCTGGGTCATCCAGGACTTGATGTCTTTAAGACAGTTTTGAAATCAAATTAAATGGTTCAGTTCGTCTGGCTTAATAGATAAATATAACTGGGTGTCATCTGCATAGCAGTGAAAAAGAATGTTATGTTTTCTAATAATATTGCCTAATGGTAACATGTATAAATTAAAGAGTATTGGACCAAAAACTGAACCTTGTGGGACTTGTGGTGGCAATTTCTGTGAAACAAGCACAAAGTCAAACACTTCTTTCAGAAAGTTTAATTCAGCATCTGCAGATGGACTCATCAGTACACATCACCTGAATGACATGCACAAATGAGCAAAGAACATAGGAGAATCTGTGTTCTTATAACTCTCAGCCCCCTCCCACTAAGCATGCAAAGGTATTTATTACCCTCCCGTAGTTTCACTCAGTGGAGGAGACATCCTGTCCATTTGTTTACATGTTCTGTGGATGACCCCCCTGTGAGATCCCAGTTGTTTGATCCCAATCAGAGATACCATGAGAATCCATAAAACTCAAGTCTCTTAAGCCACCATCGTAAACCTTAAGGTTGCCCTTTCAGATAAACAATTTTGTGAACCATTTGGTAAGTCCTCCACATACATGTCTGCTAATGCAATTAAACATTCACAAATGTAAAAATTTCCATTACAGACTCCATGATTAATGTGTATGAGTATTCATCATTAACACTAACAAAGTGGAATCTATTTGATAAATAAGAACTAAACCCATCATCTGATAAGAACATTTATTTAAACTGAGTTGCTTAAAACCAATATAAATGTAAATCTGTAAAGAGAATAACAATATAATTTAAAGCACAGACAACATCCAAAGGACTGTTAAAAGTCTAAATGAGCGACTACATTTAAAATGTGTCTTAAAACTAATCACTAAATGTGAGGTCTAAATGGTCTCCCAGCTGGTGAAACAGTTGATCCAACGCTGTTGTCCTCAGTGTCCTGCTCCTTCTCCCCTAAAGGCCACAGCTGGTCCCTCTCGTAACTCCACCCGCTAATTCTAACACAGCAGTCCTGAAATATATTCAGTCTTCATGAAGGTTGTAATGTTTTTTGTTCTAATTGTGTTGATAGTAAAATATCATGTCAGAGAGACTGGAGTCACTCAGAGCTGGATGTGCTGAGATAAAGTATATACAGTATATAATGCCGTCACATAAATTGCAGTGCAGTGGCGCAACATCACTCCGACAGTAAGGGGTGCTGCAGCCCCATCAGCCCTTATGTTAATTTCCTGAGTCTGCAGTGCAATGGCATAATGAACAGAAATTATTTAAATTCAAATTAAATAAAACTGCTGAATTGTGTTGTGTAATACTGAGGTCTTTTGCATGGTCCAACCCATTTTTATCAAACAGGTTTTTACTGCTGTGTTATGCAATATTATTTTTAGCTCTACTTATTCACCATCACATAAAATGGACCTGCTTTTAGCAATGTCTTTTGCCAGCGGGATCAGCCAGAGACTAACCATTAAGGCTTTAACATATTTTATTTCTAATCACACGAGCAAACATAAAGTCAAAACTAAACATAAATGTTCCGACTTATAACCTTTTCAGGTTTATCGGCTCAGCATTGTCCGTATTTGTCTCTCCATGATTCTCCTTGCGCTTCTTCTTGTGCATTTTGTGATGGGAAATCTGAAAACTCAAGAGGCTGGATTACCAGAGAGTCACAGGGAACTCAGATTGTTGATGGAGAACAGTCAAGTACAAGCATCTTTTATAGGAAAACTAAGGCTGTCTGAGCCAGTTCAGGATGTAAAATATATCATCACCAATACAGTAGGATAAAGCAAATAGCTGTTTTTGTAGTCACAGGCATTCTAATATGTAGAGCAAGCCGGAGAGATCGCTTTTGACAATCCTGTGTCAACCTGTGGTTGAATGGGACTGTAAAGGGTTGTAGAAGGAAGCAAGGAGTCATAAGGATCTGACTAAGGAGCTCAATAGAGTTGAAAACTGACGATAATATCGTTCATGTGGTTGTACTTCTCCATGTCAAAGTCACGAGATTTAAAGAATGCCATCGTCTTATTCTTCTTCTTGTTTTGTCTTTTCAACTCTTTGACTTCTCCCATTAACTTCATTATTATCATCTGTTGCTTTGAGACAGTTATAATTTCTAGTTCTGTCTTTATTTCCTTCGGCTCCTCATCCGTAATTGCACAGTACTTCTTTGGTTGTGGCATTGTTTGCATTTTTTGTCAGGTACCAAGCAAGACCAATATCATCTACCTTCGTTTGTTGTTTCTCCAACTTAAACTACATGGGTAACATATAGACGGAGTCAGCTTCACAGTGTGAACTTTTTGAATGTTTAAAAAAAAAAAAAAGTACCTCCAAGGTGTTCTTTAAGTTAGTTTTGTAGTTATCAGTGTGTGGTGATGACTGTCTGCTGCTTATAAAAACCATGTCACAATTACTATTAGTAATTCTCTGTTAGGTGTCTGTGATACAGGCATTGGTATTGGTCAATGTTATTGTCCCTCTGACTGTTCTGTGTTCTGTTCAGAACCTTCCAGCCCTGAGATGTAGGGCACAAGTCGGAACGTTCCAGAACCAAGTTCCTCTGCTGCCAGGAGAGACCATCCACACTACTGGTATATATGTCTAAGTGAAGTGCCAATGTTAATTGTGTGTATAATTGCACACTTCGTCACTTTTCTGAAAACTTTGACTAGTCATTTAAATATTGTTCATGTGCCAATTAATCCAATAATAATTTTGTCCTGTTTGTTTCTTGATGTGCAGTCAAGGATGTGCTGTATATCTGTCCATTCAGTGGTCTGGTTAATGGGACCCTAACCATCACAGACTACAAGCTCTACTTCACCAGTGTGGAAAGGGTACTGTAGTGTGTACACCACATATATAATTTATTCTGCAGAGCTTCAATACCATCAGACTTCCTTTAATCTACAATCCACAAACTTGATCAGTTGATGATTGAGTGATATAAGCTGTGTAATCACACCTGTAGTAGCTATTGGTCTGTTTTTATATTTGTGTTATTTACACGTCTTAATGTCAGTCTTTATACATGCAGGAGTCTCTGTTCATTCTTGATGTTAACCTGGGCGCCATCAGCAGACTGGAAACTATCAGTGTTCCCACCCAGGGAGAGAACACCAAAGGACTTGAACTGGTCTGCAAGGTAACACTTATTTACACACACACAACTTATGGCTCACTAATGCAGAATACTCATTGAAACACATTGTTTAGAAGTCCCTAATCTGATATTGTAACTTTTACAATTTATAAACCCCCATCTTTCTGCATCAGGACATGAGAAATCCCAGGTTTGCCTATAAAACAGAGGAGAGCCATCCAGATGTGGTTGAGTCGCTGGCTAAACATGCCTTCCCTCTCTCCCACAACCTGGTCAGTTTCCTTCTAATGTCTAAAATATTGTCTTGATTCGAAATTCAGTGAGTGTTAATTGTGCTTCGAAGCCAAAGGACTAGATGGACTATGCTCATTGGATTATTATTTGAAGAATGTTTTCAATTTGTGTTGGTTGGGACATGTTAAGCCTGTTGTGAACCTCCAGTAGTCACTATTGTAGCAGCATTAGCTATTGATTGCTCTAAGGCAAAGGTTGAGATGAGGGGAAGGAGCATATCAGTGTAGAAACAATAGAAAAAAAATTATTCACTGCAGAAACTCATCCTACATCCCTAGCAGTAGTTCCTCAATTTTGGCTGGCGCTACACAACAAAAAGTAGTATTCAGTGGTGGGAAGCTGGTGAGGAATCATGTCATTTTGCATTGGTTACACTGGGGCCTATCTTTTTCATTTAGCAAGTACATAACATCGGGGCAACCAATTTACTGCGCCTTTAAGCATAGTAATAAACAAATTATATCATTGACAGTTCCCATAAAAATATTCATATTTACAATTCAAACCACTGTTACGATGATAATATTATAGTACACCCTTTCAAAGAGCAATTAACTTAATTCTAAAGAATATTCAGCCTTTGATATATCATAAATATTAATCATAAGCCACAGACAACCAAAATTATTTCAAACTAGACTTTAAATTTGACTCTTTGGTTCTGATAACATAAATTGCTCTTGAATAAATATTAAACAATTGGCACAGGATACATTTTACCAGCTGAGTATACTTGTACGGTTTTATTAAGCTAGCTACATTAACATAATAACTCCCACCGTATAGGGTGTTCTAAACTGATGAAACAGTGTCTCACTCAAGCTCGGACATCCGTTTACTGTCTTTCAAACGTTTATTAGCATTCCTATGTACACATGCTAAGCTAACTAGTACATTAACAGTAACCGTCCCGTTCGCCAGGTAATCAACTGAAAAGACATAAAATGAACACAAAACCACACTGTTAATAACACGGACATATTATCCATTGTATAATGTGTATACATGAACATATTTATAGCATTTCAATAAGTTATAAGAAAAGTGTATGCATCTCTTAACTCACCAGCTCAGCTTCACCAGTTAAAACAATAGCATATAAAGAAGATCCGGCAGGTTGATACATCCGCCCCAATTAACCTACAGGGGGGTTTTCTACCACAAGAGGTCGCTATTACACAAATGTTGAATAACTTCACAATACTGGATAGTTGGGATAGTTTCCATTGTATTAGGTTAGTATTCAAGCGCAGGTCAGCAGGAGTGTGGGGGACACCCAGACTCTTACACTGTACAAATTAACCGCTGCTTCTGCTCTGATTCTGAAGCAGTGGCACCAATCGTTTTGTGTTGGCAACCCGTTGTGGAAACCCTGTATTCACACTTTTGTCCCCAATGTTTGACATTGACCGCCTCGTCTACCGTCTTTCCTCTCTCATCTCTGCTTCACTGTTCGTGTGTCAGTGTCTGTATGGTGGCGGGCCTGCCCAGAGAATGTGTGTATCTAAGTGGAAACTCCACAGAGATAAGATGATGAAATGACACGACTCAATCAAATACACATTTTTTGCACACCTGTGCCACCATGGAAATTCTTTTGGTGCAGGTCATGACTTCAGTATATCTGAAACACATAAATGATTTGAAAATAATCAATTGGATTGATTATTAGATATTGAGAAAGTTTGTGTCTACACCATCTCAAGGACAAAATCCTTTTCAAATTCCTATAAAATTATTCTTCAAATCTAATTGTAAATACTAATGTATTTAGAGAACACAATGTTTTCACCTCTAGATAATTAATTACAACTTGTAAACATCCTCAGTAAATGAATTCTAACAGACGTCCTGTCACATCCTCTTGCAGCCTCTGTTCGCTTTTCTTTACAAGGAGCAATATCCTGTGGACGGCTGGAAGGTGTATGACCCAGCAGCTGAGTACAGGCGCCAGGTAACACAGACTGTGATGCTGATTCAGTCTGCTCCCACTACTCCCATGTGCTACCACTAGACACATGGATTCTGACAGAGCAAGAAAAGCATACTTCATGATACTACTAATAGAAAAGCCATGTGACTACACTGAACCATTGGTAGTCTTTAAATGATTGTTACTCTATAGCTTTATAGCATCTGTACAAAAACAGCTGCTTTAACTTTCTTTTTTCTGTACTTTCTCCTGCTGTAGTTACGTCTATCAGTTATTTTTCACATTTAACAGGAAAGATGGCCATTATGTCTCTTGACAAACTGGAAGACATTTTAGTGAAACATGTGCGCAGGAAGTGCTGTTTTATTAACATTATCCTAACAGCAATCAAAAAACTGTTGAATGGAAGCAACAAGAGGTATTTAGTGAAGGAAAATTAGATTTTTGTTAAAGAAGGGAACCTTGAGTCTGTTGCTTTACTGATTGAATCAGTGCTTTATTATGACAACTGATAAAATAGTAATCAAACATCTGAGGTGAATAAATGTACTGTAAATGTATATATAATATTCTATACTATATTTTATGGAATGTACTTGTCAGACATTTTACTCTTTAGTATTCTAATGCTTTCTTCCCTGTGGTTGAATTTGTTTGGCCAGGGTCTCCCTAACGAGAGCTGGACAATTAGTAAGATCAACAGCACCCATGAACTGTGTGACACCTACCCCTCCATCCTGGTCATCCCCACCAACATCATAGATGAAGACATCAAACGCGTTGCTGTGTTCAGAGCTAAGCACCGCATACCGGTCTGTCTGAGAGCCACATAACAATTCAAATACAAATAAAAGAACTTAGATATAGAGGCAAAAATGTATGGTGTGGTTAATTGTTCTACAGGTCTTGTCCTGGATCCATCCAGAGTCTCAGGCCACCATTGTACGATGCAGCCAGCCCTTAGTTGGACATTCAGATCGTCGCTGTAAAGAGGATGAACGCTTATTCCAAATCATCATGGATGCAAATGCCCAGTCCCATAAACTCACCATCTTTGATGCCCGGCAGGGTAGCGTGGCAGTCACCAACAAGGTTAAGGTTATTTGTGTATTTTTCTTGTTTTTCCTCTCCCCTCACCGTCCTGTTATGCCTTGACTCAGATTGTGTTCTCTTCCTCTTTTCAAACCTTGCACTCTGGCATCCTCCACCTCTGCTGCCTCCACCGTATGTAGTCGAAGGATGGAGGGTATGAAAGTGAAAGTTTTTATCCAAATGTGGAGCTGAACTTTCTAGAAATCCCCAACATCCATGTCATGAGAGAGTCACTGAGGAAGATGAAGGATGTGGTTTATCCCACCATAGATGAAGCTCACTGGCATTCTGCTATTGACCAGACACACTGGTTGGAGTACATACGGGTAAATCTAATACACAAACACAATAAAGAGTAATAGTGGTCTTCATTATTATACTTTCCTTTGGTTGGTTTATTACCTTACAATTTAAGTAAATCAAAAACTGCAGAGAGTATAGTATTTATATATTGTACTGACAATGTGTTGTGTGTAGCTTTTATTAGCGGGAGCAGCAAAAATAGCTGATAAGATAGAATCTGGGAAGACATCGGTGGTGGTACACTGCAGCGATGGCTGGGACAGAACTGCTCAGCTCACCTCTCTGGCCATGCTGATGCTGGACAGCTACTACCGCACACTCAGAGGATTCCAGGTCACACACTGCATCACAATATCAACTACTTATATGCTGTAGTCATCATATGTACAGTGTTATCATGTTGGCATGTGTTGCAGGTTCTGGTGGAGAAGGAGTGGATTAGTTTTGGACACAAGTTTGCTGCAGTAAGGAACTGGGAATAACAATTATGATTCTGGTCATATTCTTGCTACCAGGTTTAAATGTGAGATTACAATAAGATCACTGTCAGTGATCACTGTTTATTCTAGAAAGACTGATAAAAACATTATCTTAGCTTTGTTCAAATTAGCTAGGCAGGCCTGTCCATACTACTGCTACATGGTTTGATGAACACAGATTGGAATTATGACTGAAACAAAGGTATTTCTTAATGACACTGAAATGCAGTTTCATTCAAAAATATATTTTTTTAACAAATTCACATTTATGTTGTGAATATTCTTGTATCCCATTGGATTATCTATTGGTTCTAATAGTTTATTGTTTTATGTTTATATTATCCTTCTGTTGCACATCCGTTTACTCGAAAAGATCACTGGCAAAGCCACAAGAAGTCATTCAGCCTGTCAAATGCATTTGGAACATAAACTATGCAGGTAGTGAGTTGTGATTGTCATTGACTCCTAGCTAATTAATGTGTATTACAGCTACTTATAAGCTTCCTGTTATCTTTATGGTGCATAATTGTTTTGTCCATTCAAAGTATTTTTTTTCATGTGTTGTAGCGTGTGGGTCACGGTGATGAGAACCATGCTAACTCTGAGCGTTCTCCCCTCTTCGTTCAGTTCATCGATTGTGTTTGGCAGATGACTCGACAGGTCAGAGTCCTTCATCAGCCTTCATAAACCTAAGAGAAAAAACTGCGTGCATGCGTGTGTGGTATTTTGAACTTAGGTGGAAATGGTTTGCTTCTCTCCACTCATTATCACTGCTCTTCTTCTGACTGCAGTTCTCAGCAGCGTTTGAGTTCAATGAGCTGTTCCTGATCACAGTGCTGGACCACCTCTACAGCTGTCTCTTTGGTACATTCCTTTATAACAGTGAAGCAGAGAGGATAGACAAGGTTAGTACCATTTCACTGTTAACAGAGGTTCATGGGTCTTAAAGGGGTCATGTTAAAACTCCTTTGTCTTGTTCAGGAGGTGCAGACCAAGACTGTGTCCTTGTGGTCCTACATTAACAGGTAAGATGGCCACCTTTTTCACAGGAGTGAATGGAGTGAATGACATAAGTGAGTCTCTGACTGTCTGAGTGTTGTTGCCTCCTTCCAGCCAGCCGGAGGACTTCACCAACCCCTTCTATGTGGACTATGAGCACCATGTTCTGTATCCACTTATTTCCTCGAGACACCTAGAGCTGTGGACCAGCTACTATGCTCGCTGGAACCCGCGCATGAGACCACAGGTACACTTCCTCTGAAATGATGAATGAGCGTGGGGAGCACTATTTAAAGCAGAGGCCTGGCAACTCATCAGCAGAGAACAGTAACAAGCAGCATCTAGTTAAAATAACTGTATTTGGAATTAGATGTATCCTAAATGTTCTTATATTATTTATCCCCGGTTTGGATAAGTGATACACAAGTGAATTATGCTAATATTATTGTTCACTATTTTTGTTTCAGGTGCCAGTACACCAGAATCTGAAGGAGCTGCTGTTTCTGAGATCAGAGTTGCAGAGGAGGGTGGAAGAGCTGCAAAGAGAGACATCCTCCCACTCCCTGTCCTCCTCCGAGCACCCCTCCTCCCCTACGCATTCCACAGGAACTCCACTGCACACTGCTGTTTGATACACACACACACAAATACACAGGGTATGATCCCCCTGCTGTGGATATATCTGTAAGACACAGATATATCCACAAAAGTAAATTGGCTTGCATGCCAATTTACCTTTAAAACACCTGGAGTGGAATCAGTTGAATGTTTGATCTCCACCCGAGTCAGGGTGCTGTGAGATTTAAGAAAAGGCTGTCCTCCCACCTCCTGGTGTGCATATTTTTTGCGGTTCAATGTCTCTGTTAAGGTGTTGCAGAGGTCCATTGCTGACAGGCTTTCTGAACCTAAGCATTTTTTTGTTTATTTATCATAAAAAACATACATCAACAGCAAAAATAATTAAATCATGATTACCATCAACAATGTACTAGAGCAGAACTTGAAAATAAATTTATAAGATTTATAAGAGAAAGAAATATAGATAAGGTGTCAAAACATTTGAAGAAAACAAATGTCCAAAAATATTTGTCCTCAAAGTGGTTTGCAAAATTTAAAATTGAATGGGTTTAAAGTTTGAAAATGTACCAACATGTAGATAAGGTGTATTGAAAGGAGTTAGAGTTAGTATGTTAGTTTAAACAAATGGGCTTTAAGAGCAGTTTTACATTTTGTAATAGAGTCCAGTTTGTAGACGTGGTGAGAAAGGGAGTTCCAGAGGTTGTGTGCAGCATGAGAGAAGGCCCTGGCACCCATTGTGCTGAGGATAATGGTTGGTACTGTGAGTCGATCTGCTGATGAAGACCATAGGGGGCAAGAGGGTGATAAATTATGAATGGCTTTTAAAATTAACAGAAGGGTTTAGATTTTGATGCATGTGATACAGGGAGCCAGTGTATGTGAACAAACAGAGGAGTGAAATGTTCAGTGGATTTTGTACATGAAATGATCTGAGATGCAGAATTTTGGATGAGTTGGAGTCGGTGAATCAGTTTGTTGGGGATGCCAGTGAGAATTGTGTTGCAGTAATCATCAGTAATGTGTTGCAAACGCGCGACGTGACCAGGGCAAATTAAAGAGAACTTCTGTGGAGTGCTTGTTATGGCTGGGTTTAATCTGGAGATGCTTCGTAAACTGAAAAAGTCAGAGTACTGTCCATGATGACACAGAGGCTCCTAACCTATGTGGAGATGGGTATGAGGTATGGGGAGTTAGCGGATATCAGTTTATGAAGGGTGATTGTAATTCTTTGAAGAGGTCATTGTTCTTGAGGTAGATTTGAAGTTGAAATGTACCTACTTTTGTAAGGATTTTGGAAATAATTGGTAGACTAGATATGGGCCAGTTGTTGTTTTGGTCGTTGGAGTCTAGTCCAGGTTTTTTTAGGGTTGGTTTGATTATTGCAACTTTGAGTTGCCATCAGGAGGAAGGAAATGAGAAATGAGGGCAAACGTGCTTTAACTGGGATTGTAGGGATTGGATCCAGGTAGCATGTATAATTTTTGTATGAAAGAATATAACATGAAGTCTCATGAAGATACCAGCATTCTGCATTGTTGGACAGCTGTTTCTCCCCTCTCTAATACCTAAACAGTTCCTTACTGTTTTCCTGTATTTGTCTAAAAAAACTTTTATATAATTACATATAATTTGGCCTTTTCACATGTCAACCATGTCTCTGGTTCCACATAAAGTTTGATTTGTAATTGTTTGTCATCATTGCTGACCACTTTCTACCTTTGCTTCAATAAATACTATAAATGGTACTGTCTACTTTTGAAAGCTGATGTGTGAATTGTGTCTTTTTATGTAAATAACTTGCCTAATTAAGTAAAGTTAAACACAAAAACCCTAATGAGCCACAATTACTTTTCAAATTCCATTTTAAAAGTAACAAGAGCTGCGAAGCAGCACAGTGCGGGCCCGAGCACTTGTGAACCTGGGACCTGATGCAGCCGCAGGGGAAGGGCAGTAGGTGACCGGGAGAAATGACTCTGTGTTGTGTGCATTTTGTGCACTACTGGAAGGATAAAAGCGTCACTTCCGGCATCCTAATTGGGCGCCTCTTACTGATTCACTGTGAAACTTGAATCAGTAAGTGGTGCCCATTGGACAATGCACAGTGGTGTTAAATACAACTTAATTTTCACACTTGTTAGTAGGTGGTGCTACAACTCTGAAGTACTTTTGACACATGGAGCTGTTCAGGCCGCGACTGTGATCATTGGTTTTAATTTTGCTGCCGATTGGACAATGCATAGTGGTGTTGAAAACATCTTAAATTTCAAGCTGTTCAGTAGGTGGCATTATGGCCTTGTATACGTTTTTACACATGGAGCTTTTCATGCCACTTCTCAAATCATAGGTTTCAATATTTGTGCCGATTGGACAATTCACAGTGCAGCTAAATCCAACTTAATTACACCTCATGTTTTTCACTTTAACTTCTCAGATGAAGTCTGTGCCACTCCTTTGGTTTGTCAATTCCTACAGACCTTTCATGACAACCTCCCGGTCCCACTTCTTCTTCTACGTTGTTTTATGACCGCTGTGCTTCAGGCAGCTTCTTCAGTAAACAAACACACACTCACAGTCTATGTGTCCACACTCCAGACCTTAGCCTGCCCCCCAAAATCCAGAAGAAGAGGCGGTAAACATACGCGAGACATCGCCTCATTTGTCCTTTTGTCCTTTTAGACGTGGACATGGCGATATATAAAACTGAAAGACCTAAGACATTTTACATACTGCTACTTAAAATTATACAACCTGTAAAATGGCCAAAATGGCTAATAAATCCAAAATGGCCAATAAATCCAAAATGGACAACTTCCTGTTGGGTTTTTCATAATGCCCCTTGAGACTTTTTTGTTCGTCTGGTCTTGATGCACTTCTTTACCCATTTTCGTGTACAACGGTAAAAGCCAATTCAGGGGATGCATTCTAGTGCATTCTAGGTGGTGCTGTTCATTTATTTTTTCACACCCATTTCAAATTACTCCAGAATACATACATTTTACCACTCTTGAAAAGTCTGCAAAGTTTCATGACTTTTTGATTATGTTTAAGCCCTTAAAAAAGGCAAATCATTTGCGTGTAAAATATTAATTATAAACATTACAATTTCAATAGGTCCTTCACACTGTCAGTGCTCGGGCCCTAAGTAGGGCTGCAAAGAAGGATAAAAGCTTCACTTCCTGTGTCTGTCACTCAACGCAGAACAACGCCCACCAATCACTTATCACGGTTGTCACCATCAAACGGAAACCACAAGGTTGAAATTTGATGTCAATCAAATTAAAGTTTTAAAACAAGGCTTACCTTCTGTTGCCAGTAGGTGGCCATCACTACATACAGACTAACAGATCTGTTAAGGTCTGGGCTCTGATGAAGCAAGGCCAATATGGGGCCAATTGGACAATTGAGAACCCTGTGGCTATCAGGGGCTCCACTAGCCTATCCATAGTCTGTGTACATGAGTAATAATAAAGTAATGCAAATAAGTACCATCTGTACACAGTTATGTGCACGTTTTTGGCGTGCATGATTTATTTAGCATTTAGCATTGTAATAAGCTAATTCGGCTAATGTAGCTAGCATGTGTGTACACAGCAGCTGTGAGTTTTGTAGCCTAAGTGATGTTGTGTTATACAGGAAAGTAGTGACATAGGCAGTTAAAGGGATCAAAAGGGCATGGTAATGATTAGTTGATTATTTTTAAAGACTTTTGGTCTAAACTAATTGTGGTACATTTCATGACACACTGTTAGGCTTAGTTATTGAGTTGGACCCCAAAGCAGACGCGGACTGATGGTTAGCGATTTAACAGAGTTTATTTATACAAACAAAACAGGAGCAGGCTGGGGTGGCAGGGTGCAGGCTGGCTCGATGATCCAGGGTGAGACGAGGATGAATGGAGGAGCAGCGAGGCGCACGGAAAGACTGGGTAGAAGGAAGGAGATACGAGGGTTAGCGAATATCCAGGAAACGAACACGGGAGTCGAGGACATCGATAGCACATGAAAATACCGGACGGGACGGAATAATCTGGCACAGGAGTGGAGTCAGGACCAGGCTTTTATTGTGGGGATGATGAGGTGATTGAGATCAGGTGCGCCTCGTCGCTGCAGCCAGGAACCAGCCACGCCCCCCTGCCACACACACAACCTGCACCGAGAAAACAGAAAAGGGGAGGGGGAGAGACACCACAACAAAACACCAACAGAATCACCACAGTACCCCCCCCTCAAGAACCGCCTCTTGGCGGTCTACCTGGCTTGTCCGGGAAACGAGTGTAAAAGTCAGTGAGGATAGTGGGGTCAAGAATAAAAGAACGGGAAACCCATTGACGTTCCTCCGGCCCATACCCCACCCAATCCACCAGATATTGGTAGCCCCGCCCTCGCCGACAAACATCCAAGACTGCACTCACCGTGTAGGCCGGATGGTTATCTATGACCAGGGTGGGTGGAGGGGGCTCGGCTGGAGGGCTTAGAGGGCTTGAGGACACTGGCTTGAGGAGAGAGACGTGGAAAGCAGGGTGGATCCTTAAGGAAGGGGGAAGCTTGAGTCTCACCACACATGGGTTAATAACCCGATCGACCTCATACGGTCCAATGTACCTGGGGGTCAACTTCCGGGACTCCGTCTGGAGGGGTAGATCCCGCGATGACAACCAGACCTTTTGACCTGGCAGGTACACAGGAGCAGGGGTGCGATGTCGATCGGCCAATCGCTGATTGCGGGCGGTGGTGCGGATGAGTGCTGCCCGAGCCTTGCGCCAGACCCGACGAGCACGTCGGAGGTGCGCCTGGACGGATGGAATCGCCACGTCAGTCTCCTGGGCTGGGAAGAGTGGAGGCTGGAAGCCATTGGCGGCCATGAAAGGAGACATCCCTGTGGCAGAGCAGACCAGGGAGTTGTGGGCATATTCGACCCAGGGAAGGTGGATGGCCCAGGAAGCCGGGTGTCGTGCTGTCACGCAGCGCAGGGCCGCCCCCAGATCCTGATTGGCCCGTTCTGTCTGGCCGTTGGTCTGTGGATGGTATCCCGACGATAGGCTGGCAGACGCCCCCAACGCCTGGCAAAACGCCTTCCAGGTCCTGGCTGAGAACTGTGGCACCCTGTCCGACACGATGTCCACGGGGATGTCATGTATCCGGAACACGTGAGCGACCAGTTGGTTGGTGGCCTCGAGGGCGGATGGTAGCTTCGAGAGCGGAATAAAATGAGCTGACTTTGAAAATCGGTCAACTACGGTCAGGATAATAGTGTTCCCTTCAGAGGGGGGTAGGCCCGTGATAAAATCCACCGCTATATGCGACCAGGGGCGGTGAGGGATGGGCAGGGGGCGCAGCAATCCCGCAGGAGCCTGATGAGACGCCTTGCTCCGGGCGCAGACAGAACAGGCGGCGACAAACGCCTTGGTATCCGCCGCCATGGAGGGCCACCAGAAGCGTTGCTGCAGCAGGTTCAGGGTACGGCGACATCCAGGATGACAGGAGATCCGGGACGAATGTCCCCACTGAAGGACTGGAGATCTGACAGACGGGGGAACAAACAACCTGTTTGGTGGACATCCTTCTGGGACAGGCTGATCCCTCTGGGCCCCCTGGACCACACCTTCAATCTCCCATCCTGCTGCTCCCACCACACAGGAAGATGGTAGTATGGTGCTCCCAGACGTGTCCTCAACCGGAGGGGCAAACTGACGTGACAGGGCATCGGGCTTTATGTTCCTCGACCCCGGACGGTAGGTAAGGGTGAAGTTGAACCGCCCAAGGAACAACGCCCACCGAGCCTGGCGCGAGTTGAGCCTGCGGGCAGTGCGCAGGTAAGACAGGTTCTTATGGTCGGACCAAACAATAAACGGGTGAGTAGAACCCTCAAGCCAGTGCCTCCATTCCTGCAGGGCCAGGACGACCGCCAACAGCTCCCGGTTCCCCACATCGTAGTTCTTTTCCGCCGGGGAGAGCTGGCGGGAGAAAAAGGCACAAGGGTGCTGCTTCAGGTCCGTGGTGGTGCGCTGAGAGAGCACGGCCCCCACCCCGGAGTCGGAAGCATCCACCTCAACAATGAACTGAAGAGCAGGATCCGGGTGAATTAATACAGGAGCAGAGGAAAATAATATTTTGAGTCTGGAGAACGCCACCTCGGCTGCCTGTGACCACACAAAAGGAACCTTAACCGATGTGAGCCTGGTGAGGGGTGTAGCAACTCTGCTGTAGTCTCGGATAAACCTACGGTAAAAATTGGCAAACCCGAGAAATCTCTGTAGTTGCTTTCTTGATGTAGGAGTGGGCCATTCGGCCACTGCCTTAACCTTGGCAGGGTCGGTCTTGATTTGCCCTTTCTCCACAATAAATCCCAAGAAGCTCACAGAGGATACATGAAAATTACATTTCTCCGCCTTAACATATAGTCTGTTCTCCAGGAGTCTTTTCAACACAATGTTCACGTGTTGAATATGCTCCTGGGTGGTACGTGAGAAAATCAGAATATCGTCCAGATACACAAAAACAAAACTGTTAAGCATATCTCTTAAAACATCGTTAATGAGAGTCTGAAAAACGGCAGGGGCATTAGTGAGGCCGAAAGGCATGACCATATACTCAAAGTGTCCCAGGGGAGTGTTAAACCCCGTCTTCCACTCGTCCCCCTCTCTGATTCTCACTAAATGATAGGCGTTGCGAAGGTCCAACTTGGAGAATATAGTAGCCTTGTGCAGGGGACCGAAGGCTGAGTCAATGAGTGGGAGGGGATACTTGTTCTTGACAGTGATATCATTGAGGCCCCTAAAATCGATGCATGGGCGAAGCGATTTGTCCTTTTTCTCCACAAAAAAACCCCCCGCCCCCAATGGTGAAGAAGAAGGACGAATAAGTCCCGTAGCCAATGAGTCTGTGATATAGGTCTCCATGGCCTCTCTCTCCGGTCTAGATAAATTATACAATTTACTGGATGGAAAGGGGGCGCCAGGTAGCAGATCAATACCGCAGTCATAAGGTCTATGGGGAGGAAGAGCTACTGCTAACTCCTTACTAAATACCTCTTGGAGGTGATGATATTCAGCAGGAACCAAACTGACATCCACCGGCGTGGGCGGAGAAGGTGCGGTAGTCACAGTGGAAGGAAAGGCGGAGTGTAGACAGTGAGAATGACAAAATGAACTCCAATTAGTGATGGAGGAGGAGGACCAGTCAATGTGAGGATTGTGAAGTTTTAACCAAGGGAGCCCTAAAACTACTGGGGAAACCGGAGATGGGATAACGTAAAAAGATATTGCTTCATGATGATTTCCGGAGAGCTGAAGAGAAATGGGAATAGTGCGATGAGTAACTTTTGCTAGGAGTCTACCATCCAGGGCGAACACCCTCTTAGGCTGCGGCAGGAGCTGAGAGGGAATCTTTGACTGGGTAAACAGTTCAGAGTCAATGAAATTGTCATCTGCCCCAGAATCAACTAAAATAGACAACGGAAGGGAGGTCTGATCCCAAGACACAGTACCTTTCAGAGTCAGGCGAGGAGGAGACGAAACAACAGCAGAATGGCTCACCAGTGCTCCTCTTGTGGCTGGTGAGCCCCCCCTTTTGGCCGAGATGGGCAGTGCGTAATCCGATGACCGTCCAGGCCACAGTAAAGGCAGAGTCCACGGAGATGGCGACGTTGGCGCTCCGTAGGTGTGAGTTTCATCCTCCCCAGGTGCATTGGTTCCTCGATGTCGAGGAGAGCAGGTGTAGATCCCGGAGGAATCCTGTCGGAGGAGGACGGCGGCAGCGGAGAGGGCGCAAGCCCCCGATGGTGAGGGCTCATTGTCCGCATCACGGGAGGGGTATGGCTCGCCCTACCGGATCTCTCCCTGCGCCGCTCGCGGAGACGATTATCTAGACGTGTAGCTAACGAGATCAAATCGTCTAGAGAGGTCGTCTCGTCACGAGCGGCCAACTCATCCCTCAGCTCGTCCCTTAATCCCCGGAGAAAAACCCCTTGAAGCACTCGCTCATCCCAGCCGCTATCGATCGCTAGAATGCGGAAGTCGATCGAGTGGTCCGCCACGGATTTCTCTCCCTGACAAAGAGAAAGGAGCCGGCTACTGGCCTCCTTACTACGCAGAGGGTGGTCAAAAACTTTTAGGAATTCCTCGGTGAAAGAGGAAAAAGAAAAACCAATCGGCGAATTACTGCGGGAAATGGCAACAGCCCAAGCCGCGGCTCTCTCCGACAATAAACTCATGACGAAGGCAATCCGCGACTTGTCTGTGGAGTATGTTAACGGCTGCTGATCGAATACGAGGCTGCACTGATGGAGGAATTGTCTACCTGAGCCTAACTGCCCTGCAAACCTGGCGGGTGTGGGGATGAATGGTTCCCGGGGCTGTGTGGGAAGAGCGACCGGAGAAGCTGCTGGTGGAGATGCTGGAACTGGAGCTGGAGCGGGAGCGAGCGCCGGAGTCGTCAGCGTGGAGAGGTGAGTAGTGAGCTGTTCCATGCGGCCACCGATCAGTGCCACGTTGGAGGTAAGGTTCTGTAGAGCCTCCATTACCTCGTTCAGGGCTCTCTCGTGCTGCCGAACACGAGTTCCTTGGGACGAGAGAGCCTGTCTGAATTTTTCCGCATCTGCGGGGTCCATTTTCTTGGCCAGATTATTCTGTTAGGCTTAGTTATTGAGTTGGACCCCAAAGCAGACGCGGACTGATGGTTAGCGATTTAACAGAGTTTATTTATACAAACAAAACAGGAGCAGGCTGGGGTGGCAGGGTGCAGGCTGGCTCGATGATCCAGGGTGAGACGAGGATGAATGGAGGAGCAGCGAGGCGCACGGAAAGACTGGGTAGAAGGAAGGAGATACAAGGGTTAGCGAATATCCAGGAAACGAACACGGGAGTCGAGGACATCGATAGCACATGAAAATACCGGACGGGACGGAATAATCTGGCACAGGAGTGGAGTCAGGACCAGGCTTTTATTGTGGGGATGATGAGGTGATTGAGATCAGGTGCGCCTCGTCGCTGCAGCCAGGAACCAGCCACGCCCCCCTGCCACACACACAACCTGCACCGAGAAAACAGAAAAGGGGAGGGGAAGAGACACCACAACAAAACACCAACAGAATCACCACACACACAGCCTTTTGAAGTCTGGTTCTAACCATAGACTGTATATAAAGATGGACGTAGTGTCCGTGACGTCACCCGTTGGTTTCTGCAGAGCGAAAATGAGGCTCGTAGAAAGCGTTTCACCCGGCGCCATCTTGCCGGGGCCTGACTCCTCCTAGTTCCTGGCTAACCCATAAATGGGCAAAGAGGAGGCGCGCGAGTGGAACTAAGGCGGGCCGAGTGAAGACTGACAACTGAGCCACTCCCACGGAGCTCAACGTTACCTGGTTAGCTCAGGCTAAGGAGCTAAGCTAACCGGCTAGTGCTGCAGCACTAGCTAACCGGGTAGTGCTGCCGTGTTGTTGCTCCGGGATGGTTGCGGTCGTAACAATGAACCGAACAGAGGTAAGTTACCTTGAAACTATACAACAACAAAACCTATTGATTTATATTTTATCATATTCGTAACACATATACTTACATGCCTCAAGTGGTTTTTAATGTTATTGTGGTGATTTACCGTTTATTTAAACGTCTAACGAACAGTTTGAAGCCATTTAATTACCTGATACAAAGTTTTCGCATCTTTAGTAAAGAGTTGTGTGTTTAGTTGTCACTTAATTTGAATTATAAATTGATATTATAACAATTGAAATCCTCAATTATAATAGCTACATGTGTAAGTTGCATGTGATAGTAACTATATGCTTAACACATGTTCTGATCGATACAGACTTGTATAACCACCATCACTATTACAACCTCGTTTTTTAGCCTGCTATGGATTTACAGTGAATTATATGACAGTTCAGATGTGATTATAATCTCCGCACACCACTGTTGTAAACAGTTCTCATAGTTATTATATATTTATCTCTTTATATGCAGTCTATGGTTTTAACACTGAGAGAAGTTGACGGACTTGATGTGGACTGTTATCAACAGCACTGTGAGAGATTATCACCTTGAATATTACAGATGAGGTAGAAAGACATTTTATATATTTGTAGAATGTTTATTTCTTTAAGTACATCAGTAAACAGCATCTGTAATAAGTATTTACAGACAGTCTTTAATCTGAGGCGTTGCTTCGTACACATGTGACAGTGATTTCAGTATAAAACATCCTTTACAGTGATTTTTTTAAAGTTCATTACATGAAGCACTGCAGCACCTGATGTCCTCAGAATCCACTGTGGCAGCAGCAACAGGGTGGAGATCAGCAGCTTCAGGCTGGTCAACATGAGGACGCCCTGCACAAGCTTCATCTGCACAACACTTCATGTGTGACTCAACTAAAGATGACCTGAAGCTTACAGTCATTGCTAAGTGTTATGGATAGAGTCAATTTCTATATTAATTATGGTTGGTAAAAAAAATTACCACTGTTATAACAGCAATGTTCATCTTTTACTTTCTGGTTTGATACACCTTTGATTAAAAAAAAGAAACAGAACATGGTCAGCATAGCTGTGTCCTTCAGATTCGTCCGTCCCTAATAAAATGAAAGGAAACATAACAGTATGGTATTATTGCATACATGTCACTTATAAACAAAGCTTGTGTCCTTATATTTTGTGGATATTCAACTATGTATTTGAATATGCTTTTGGATTAAACAGTGCACCACCAAGACAATCAATGTACAGTATGGAGTTCTTCCACATTAAATCTCAATGTCTTGTGAAACAATTGATGCACCCAACCTCTTTTCCTAAGGTACACATCATGTTGGCCTCAATGTTTTATCTCAGGTGTCCCATGCAACAAATATGACATTAAAATCACTACGGTAAAACATTCACTTTGGCCTGTCTCAGTTAAAAGCCCACTCACCACGTCAAGGTGCAGGCCACGAGTGGGAACATATAACACGGGACAAACATACAAGAAACTAAAAAATGCAGGCACAATACATATGTACAGGACATAAAGAGAGAAAAAAAAGATAAAATACAATGACACAACAATGGAGAACACATATACAAAGAAGAAAAGAGGGGGGGAGCTGACAAAATTAAATAACACAGAATGCCACAAAATCTATAAATACAATATAGAATATCTAGAATTTACCCAAAACTTGAACTAAATTATTTTAATATAACACACTTCAGTAACATAAATATATGTAAAACATTATCCACAGAGCTGTGGATATGAACTGTGCAAGCAGCAAACATCTGAAACTTCAGAAAAATATATTTTAAGTGCTTTAAATTATGTATATTTTTTGGTGAATTTTTTATTATACAGTACATTGAACTTATAAAAACAATTCTTGAGACTATGTACATTCACATGAACAGGGAGGTTGCATATGTATTATATATGATACAGTAAATACATCAATATCACATTTGGTCCTGTTTATGCAGACTGCGGTGGATGTTAGTGACATATCTTCATTTGTGTACCTTTGTGTCATCAGGTGTTCCGGGCTTTTAATTGCAATAGCGTTACAAATCTAACCTGAGGGTACACTGAGGCAAAAGGTAAATCTGACTGGCTACTGGCTTGTATGGCAGTACTATGAAAGCCATGTGGCCCGCTCAGTAGATCAGACATCATTACCAATGTGCCTCTTCAAAATAAACACCTACTGTCACAGGCAACTAAGTAAAATGATGTCCCAGTTTAGGACAAGATACATATAACATATAACAAATGTACATATAACATTTATATACAATCTATGGTTCAACCACACATTAAGATGCAAGCCACCAGCCTCAGAAATAACCAACCAACTTAATCTCCATAAAAATGGATTACTTTTGTCAGTTTTTTGCGAACTACTTTGCCTTCTTTTATTTTCTCTGTCTCTCGTCTTGCTATGTGATTCAATCTAATCTTGCAATACCACGCAGAAGCCATCTTCACAAGAACATGCACATGATTAGCTTCAACACACATGTCAAACGTGGCTGTGCAGCTGTGGGAAGAGATTCTTTTCCGAACAATCAGAAAGAACCTGGGTAACAATAGATGCTGTTGTTCCCTTTCCACGTGGAGTCTTGCCCTCTTTGCTTTTAAGAAGCCACTGGAAGCATCTTTCTGTAGCTTGACAAACTGCGGTTATGCTTGGTGAAGGTTTCTGTAAACCACCTCTGTCCTTCAAAGTCACAAATTGATGCACTGAATCCTCTGAGGTGAGTGCTTCTGAGCAAGGCATACAGGTGATCCTCTGCTTCATTTTTTTAACAATAAAGCCTGTGATGTAAGCAATGGCTGCCTCCTTGTACTCAGACAGAGTGTCGAAGGTGAGAAAACACATCATTCTCAGGCATAAGCACTTCCACGGGCTCCACATCCACCCTGCCTGCAATATTAACGGTTGCAGTAGTTGAGTCAAGGATGGTGGTATTGTCACGAAGGAGACAGTTACCTGTGCCTCTTTGCACTTGGCGCCTCACAAGGAGGCGCTTAAATGCCCCTCGGAACTGCCGTACATTGGTGTTGTTGTTGTAACCTCCACGTGCTCTGATAGCAGAAAAGAAAAGCTCCAAGTGGTCCTGACTGAGCTTGTAGCTAAGAATGTATCGGCACGGGGCAGCTGGCTGCTCTACCAGATCTTCGTAGATGCACATGACACTTCTGCAACCAGCAATGAACCCAAGCATGGGTGTCTTTTTTTGGGTGGAATGCAAGGGAACAAGTCTGTTGCATTTGTCTTTCACTTTGAGCCCTCGGAGAAGTGACTCAGTTTCATCAAGAATGGCTTTGGCACGATGTTTTGTTGCTGGTTTGATGGGGGCTTTCTGTCCTTTTCCAAGTGGGTTACGGCTGCTAAGGACATCAAAGGCTGCATCAATTGTGCGCAGAAACTGAGCGGTGGCGGAACATCCATTGAACTGTGAATATTTTAGCTCCTGCTCACAATAGTCAAGGGCATCAGCCACACTGCGACTGAAGAGCTGGGCTGCAAGATGGACCTTCATTTTCTGATTGCGCCACTGAATATGCGCCATTTTTAGTTTGTTGCCGAGACGCAAGCCTTCCTTCTCCTGAAGTTTGTGAAGCTCCACAATGTACTGCCACTTTATCTGCTGGCCATCTTCTCTAACCAGAACCTCAACTGTCGACAAGACATTTCGAAGACGTTTGAGCATGTGACATGGATCCAAGAGCACAAAGACTTTTTGTGTGTTATCCTGAGGATGGATAAAGTAAGATCTCATGTCCATGATGTCTAGGTTGACACCAAGCTCTCTGATCATTGAGATGTTTTGAGAGGGACCATCACATGTCAAGGACACAACCCTAACTCAAATTTCATGGAGCCTAAAAAGGCTCTCTCGAATGAGGTTTGCTCTCTCCGCTCCTGTCATGCTGTTGATAAGAAAGTAAGCAATCGGAATCTTCCACGACTCATTAATTGCAACAACCATAAGAACTAATGCTTGTGTTGCCACAACATTTTCCATCTCACAGCACCGATGTCGACATAGCCATGAATTTGGTCTCCCCGAACTCTGTCTGCTTATGAATGTACATTTCATCCATCATTAATGCACAAACTGTGTCTTTTCCTTCTTTCTTCTGCTCAGCGACATGATCTTTTAAAGCTATGAATGAAGCAGCAGTAAATCCGGAATCTGCAGAGATGCTACAGTACCAATTTCGTATGGTCTGAGGATGAGGCAGAGCTAAGTGAAACTTCTCTCGGACATAGTCACAAGCCTTTGGAGAGTAGAAGTGCAGCGTAGTTGCAAGTTGCTTTATTGTTTCTGAAAAGACTGACCTTTTCCTCTTATGTATTCTCTGAAAGATGTCTCTGGGAACATCATCAAGGCCATCAAGAAGAGAGGCACATTCAGTTGAAATGAGGTGTTTATTTTAAAGAACCTCGATGACAGTTTTCAAGGAAGAAACTTTTGCCTTCAGTCTCCTTGTCTTCTGGAATGTCATCCTCAGCTTCTTGCGAGCTGCACACAGCTTATTCTCTACAGCAGAAGCTTTCTTTTTAATGGCTCTTGGAGACCCAAAAATGGTGTAGCTGTGATCCCCCTTAGAGCAGCCAGACAGCTGTGATGACAGATGTTCTGCCTGAATGCTGGTACCCACAACATCGTCACATACATGTACTGTAAGAGCACTGTCGTTGTCATCTTGTGTAACAAAAGCCTGTTCAGATGTGTCTGCCATCATAACAACATTGCCCTGATGGGCAGTAAGATTTTTGCCACTACTGCCATTGTCTACATTTGCAACCTCCTTTGTGCTATTTCCAACAGAAATAGGATTGTCACTTACCTCCTCATTCATACCTACCAATTCACATACCTCTTCCTCTGGGTTGTCCTCTTTGCCCTTGGAGTGTAGGAAAATGGTAAGCACAGCGGTGTCCTTCAGGCATGCCCTTCCCTAACAAAATGACAAGAAATTATTCTGTTATTGCACAGTAACTGAGTGTCTAACAAAATGTCACAAAGAGTATGATATGTGGGTGAAAAAAAGATGATCAGGTACAGGATCTTTGCAGTAAATGTGTGAAAATTAGCAAAGAAAAACATTATCTTGTTGCTTTATTGGTAAAGTCTTAATATAGTAATTTGCATCAGGGGGACATTCAACTTCACTGGTGTGTCAGTAAACCTACCTTAACAGTGATGGCTCAGAGCAAGCTGTGCCTTAATCAAGTGTTTAGTAGTGTGCAATGTAATGTAATGCAATAAATCATTAACCAATATCATTTTCAACGATTAATCAATTTAATCAAGTTGCTTGTTGTCTCAGAAGTTATTAAAACATTTTTGTGTACCCTTGTGTCAATGCTCAGGTGATCTCTCTGAAAATGTTCACTGCAGGGACGAGAATTCTTCTGTGGAGTCCATTCTGTCTCTTCATATTGAGCATCCACAGGTCGAGCCTCTCAGGATCACCTAGAGGAAAACTAGACAGACAAAAAATATGTAAAATAATTTATCTGTCAGGTTACCTTCCTCCAACTTATTTATATGCAATCAATAAAATAATAGTTAATAACTTTGGTCTTTGTAGATATCACAGTTCACATAATCCATCTGTTGCATTGCCTCTTTTTGTGTTATTTTGGGCTTATTTCTTGCACTTATATTTGAAGTTATTTCATATTCAAATGGATACTATTTCATGCCATATTCACGTTTGTAACACACAAGTGACATATGTTTAATAAGTGTTAGTGAGTGTGAAAGTGGACAATTCAATGCAACAGAAAAACGTAGTATTCAATGAAACCACACATAATGACACATCAAATGAAATAAATATTACATATATTATTATATACTTTAAAAAATATATAATAATATATATAATATATAGGTGATATGACATTAATAATTATATATGACACACCTGCATTGCCCACAACTGTATCGTTCACATTGTGTAATTTATAATCCCCAATTCTACATTGAAACACTTCTAGACTATGTTTTAATGTGCACCGGTTTAATGTGACAAGCTGTGACACTCGTTATTTAGCATCAGAACCGCATCGGGCTGTGTGGCTCAACGGCTCACATAAGCTAATTAGCTTGATCCCGACATCATTTAAAAGCCATGCATAGTGAGAAACCATACCTGCTAATAAGTGCTAAGGTTCTTATATATAAATGAAATAAAAATATATTTTCACTTACCGAAAGAACTGGAAAACAGAGTTCTTACACGGTCTGTTAGTACAATTAACTGCACAGCAAGCCATATTGTTAACCAAGTCATTCAAATTATCATTCAAAAATTTTCAAAAAATGCACTTAACCCATGAAGAAGTCGAATGTAGTGACGCGGACATATACTGTATATAAAGAGGATGCCGATTTGGATTTGAACCGGAACCGATGAGTGATCCCCGCAGCTTGCAGATGGCTTCCGGTCTGCTAGCGGCTAGTGACAAATGTCACAGCATCCATGGACAGTGCCCAGGTGTCACTCAAGAGACCACGCCCTTAATTATTCGTAATTTTAAACCTCGATATAATTTAAACAAGTGAGTTAGAAAAAAATTCACCCCCCCCCCCAGAGTTGTCATGAAGGAAGAACTTAGTGATTTTGACTAAAACCGTTTTTTGAACCAGGCTGTAAACACGTTTAATTCTGCTCTTCTCCTTTTTTACATGGGAGTCAATGGGAATTGACTCCCTCTTGGAGCCAGCCTCAAGTGGCCACTAAGTGAACTGCAGCTTTTTGCACTTCCGTATTGGCCTCAGCGTTCAGCCCGGGATGTTGCCGCTTGGTTCTAACTGGGATCTTTGCCTAGTTAGTTGCTTGTTAGTTAAATAATCATAGAACAGTTAGCAACCCTCTGATAACAGAAGCATTGTAATGATAAAATCCTAAGCCCTTGTTCATGTTAATGTTAGAATTTTAATGTGAAATCATATAGACCACAGAATGCAATTTCAAGGGGCCATAAACACAATGTTATTTCTACTGCTGTCACATCACAAGACTGTAAGGGGTTCACTGGAGTAGGTTTGGTTAGAGCAATTTTCTCATATTGTAGATGAGTTTGTATATTGTCAGACAACACATGCTTGTCCTACATGCCAGGAAAACATGCAAAGGCGAAGACGTATTAATCCGGAGGATGCAAAATTTTATGCTAGTACTGGAAGGGACAAAGTGGGACTTGACATCAGAAACATCAGTGCCTTTAAAGGTTATTGGAATCCTCTCATTGTTTAATCATGATTTAAGTTTAAATGTTTCCCCTTACTTTTTGTCTAATATTTGTTATGTGTGTTTTAACTAGGTTGTAGTATCTTTACTTCTGCTCCATTTGAAAAAGGAGATTTTCAGTTGGAATATCGAGGGGAACTAATAAGTAAGCAAGAATGTGAGAGCAGACAAAGACTTTACCATGATAGGTGTTCATGTTTTAGTTCCATTTTAATGGAATACTGTTGTGGTAAGTGTTATGACATTGCTTGTTCTAATCAGAATAACATGACACATTTGTTTTGTTTAACTGAATATATACAGTGGGGCCCAAAAGTCATAAGCTAGTTTCCAGACTATATTGTTGAGGGAAGCCTTCAAAGTCAGGCAAATTTATATTGCCAAATTACAAACTATTTGTAATAATGTGTCATCTTTGCTTTTGTAGAGTTGATGCAGCAAAAGAGGATGGGTCACTTAGAAGGCTTGTTTATGACAACCATATGAATCCCAATGCCAAGATGAAGTACTTGACAAAGGAAGGAAAGCCCAGTCTGTGTTTGTTTGCAATACGTGACATAAGTCCAGGAGAGCTCACCTATAATTATGGTGAATCAGACTGGCCGTGGAGATGCAAGGTGGTCAAAATTACACTTTGTGTAACTGCTAGTTCTCATAAAGGACATGCTCTTATCATACAAAAAATCACATAAGTAAACATATATTCCATCTTGCTTTGTCGTTAACATAATTTATACTGCATTAAATACAGTAAATCAAATTCATGGTTGATGTAGTGAAATACATCTGCACTGCCACATGCACACATGAAAGATATTGACTGTATTAGAACATTTATTTTTACTTTAATTTCATCAGTCTGATATCTGTCATTAAAATCTCCAGACACCTAAAGAAACATCTATGGAGGGGCAACAGGATGAGGTATCATCCAAATCAGAGCCCTCTACAGGTACTCAAAAGGCATCAACAAGTCGGCGGCAAAAAAAGGCATCACGGCTGCATCAACTGGTCTTGTCAAAAGCTTTGATGAGGTAAGTTATATGTTCTTGTAGTATAAACACAGCAACACTACCAAATGCAGGTGGCAGAAATGAAGTGTGCATGGTGGGTTCTATAATTGCTTCTAGTGGATGGGGACTGTTGGCTTTACTGAGCTACTATTAGCCATTGACTGGTTCAACTCTTTGATCCTGAGACAATCAAACAGAATTTGTTGATCAGGATATTATTATATCACCTTGCCACAATTTCGCCATCCACAGCTGAAGATTTTGATGAGGTATATCTTCATTAACAATAGATTCAGACCTCACATATCTTCTTGAGTGGCACATTACCAGTGCCTGTGTATTTAACGTCCCTTTTCCATATGCTTTATCTGTTACAGCTAATGACTGAGAGCAGCCGGATCCAGACTGCTGAAGACAACCAGAAGTCCAGGTCCTGGTCCACTCAGCAGGCATGGAAAGGTAAATACAATCTAATGTATTGCTTATTGATGTAATTATGGCAAACTCCACCAACATGTAAAGCTCGCTGCATTACGGTAAGCGTATTCTGTCACTTCCGGTTATCTGTGTTACTGCCACAGTGCTGTCTGCTGCTCACTGTGGCAGTAGACCATGCCACGGGGTTCCAACCACGACAGCCAGAGACAAACCAGTCCAACCATTGGGTGCTCAGCAACATCTTTTTATTTGATACCAACAGAACTGACAAAACATTTAACTTAAAGGGTCCAGCACTTTCTGCTGGACCTTTAGCTTCGCCCAGTCTCCTCCCCAGTGTGAGTTTTTAGAGGCAGCTCTGCTGCTGCCTTTTCAAGCATGAGGATCAATCAGCTAACAGCTCTCACCTGTGCTGACTGATCCTCTGTGGTGCAGGCGAAGGTGCTCTCCCAGCCCCTTCCCCTCCACATACCCCCATCGTCAGATTCAGGTCCGGGAGCTATCCGGCCTGAACTACTCCCCCCCTTCCATCCGGCCAGGGGAGGAACCCAGCCAACCATCTGTCACACCACCCTCTTCAATAGACTCTCCTCCCTCGGCATCACCCACACCCCTCTCAACTGGTTTTAATCATACCTCTCCTGCCGCACTCAGTTCATCCGACTTAAAACTTTCACATCCCAACCTTCCTCTGTAACCTCAGGTGTGCCCCAGGGCTCTGTCCTCCTCTTCATCATTCATCTTCTTCCCCTCGGTAATATCTTTCCTAAATACAATATAAATTTCCACTGCTATGCAGATGACACCCAGCTCTACGTGGCCAGCAAACCCACCTCCAACCTCCCACCCACCTCCCTTACTGACTGCTTGGCAGAAATCAAATATTGGTTCACCTCTAATCTTCTTAAATTAAACAGTAACAAAAGGTTCTCCTCATCGGCACGAAAACAACATTATCCAAAACTGACAGTACGCTCTCTTTTCAATCTCAAATCAATAACATCACCCGGTCTGCTTACTTCCACCTTGAACATAAATCGCCTCTGCCCCTCCCTCACTCTCCATACCACTGCCATCCTCATCCACAGTCTCGTCACCTCCCGCCTGGATTATTGCAACTCCCTCCTTCTAGGTCTTACTCACAAATCCCTACATAAATTCCAACTAATCCAGAATTCAGCTGCCCGCATCATCACCAAAACCCCCTCCGTCCACCACATCACTCCTGTTCTACAACAGCTCCACTGGCTACCTGTTAAATCACGCATCAACTACAAAATCCTTCTGCTTACCTTCAAGGCCATCTATAATCTTGCCCCAACATACCTCTCCGATCTACTTCATGTTGTCACTCCGTCTCGGTCCCTCAGATCATCTTCTTCTATTCACCTATCTGTCCCCTCTGCCCGTCTCACCACCATGGGGAGCAGAGCTTTCAGCCGCTCTGCTCCCAAGCTCTGGAATTCTCTGCCACCCGTCATGCGAAACATTACCTCACTCTCACAATTTAAGTCATCACTCAAAACCCATCTGTTTAAAATTGCCTTCTCCATCTAAACCCACCTCATGTCACTGTGAAATTGGATTAGGTTTTAATGTTTTATGATGTATACTTTTAATGACTATTTCAATGTACTTCTTTTTAATGTTTCGCTTTTTGGTTTTAACTATGTACATTGTCCTTGGTGACAGAAAGGCGCCTTTGAAATAAAATGTATTATTATTATGAAAGCTGTTTAAGTCAATGAATTAAAATCTGATTATGATATTGATTTATTTTGTCTTACTGAAACCTGGCTGCAGGAGGATGAATATGTTAGCTTAAATGAATCCACTCCTCCCAATCATTGTGATACTCATATTCCTCGAAGCACCGGTCGAGGTGGTGGAGTTGGAGCCATATTTGACTCAAGTGTAATAATAAATCCTAAACCTAAACTAAATTATAATTCACTTGAAAGTCTTGTTCTTAGCCTTACTCATCCAACCTTGAAAACATTACAGCAAATTCCATTTGTTACAGTATATCGAGCTCCTGGTCCTTACTAACAATTTGTATCTGAATTTGCAGAGTTTGCATCAGGCTTGATCCTTAAAACAGATAAAGTAATTAATGTAGGTGATTTTAATATTTATGTGGACAACCACAATTATAGTCTTAGTGCTGCATTTATCTCTTTATTAGATTCAACTGGCTTCTGTCAGAGTGTAAATAAAGACTCATTGTCTGAACCACACTCTTGATCTTGTTATCTCATATGGCACTGAAATTGATCATCTAACAGTCTTTCCACAGAATCCTCTTCTGTCTGACCATTTTTTAATAACCTTTGAGTTCATATTACTGGACTATAAGCCTTTTGGCAGAAATTCCTACAGCAGATGTTTATCTGATAGTGCTGTAGCCAAATTTAAGGAAGTGATTCATTCAGTATTGAATTCAATGCCATGTCTCAATGTAGCAGAGGAAATGTGTGCTTCTTTTAGCCACTCACAAATAGATCATCTTGTTGATAATACTACAGGCTCATTACGAACAACTCTCTACTCTATTGCACCTCTGAAAAAGAAGATAATTAAAAAAAGGAGGTTAGCACCATGGTATAGCCAGCAGACTCGCAGCAGAGGCACGTAAATCTGAACACAAATGGCGTGCCACTAAACTGGAAGAATCTCGTTTAGTGTGGCAAGATAATCTCAAAACATACAGGAAGGCTCTCCATAATGCCAGAGCAACCTATTACTCATCATTAATAGAGGAAAATAAGAACAACCCCAGGTTTCTCTTCAGCACTGTAGCCAGGCTAACAGAGAGCCACAGCTCTATTGCGCCATATATTCCTTCAGGTCTAAGTAGTAATGACTTCATGAGCTTCTTTAATTTACATTTACGTTTACATTTATTCATTTAGCAGACGCTTTTGTCCAAAGCGACGTACAAGGGAGAGAACAATAAAGCTAAGAGCATTAAAAACCTGGTGTAACAATAAAATACTGCTTATAAAACGACATATAAAGAATAAAAAAGAAGTGTGGGCCTGTTACTGCTTAAGTGCAGGTTAAGCCAAGGTGCCAGTTAGGAAGGGAGGTGCTCTTTGAAGAGTTGGGTCTTCAAGCGCTTCTTAAAGGTAGAGAGGGACGCTCCTGCTCTGGTAGTGCTAGGCAGGTGGTTCCACCAACTGAGAATAGTCTGGATTGCCTTGCTTGCACCGGGGGCAGTGCCAGACGACGCTCACTGGATGAGCGCAGCGTCCTGGGTGTAACATATGCCTTTACAAGAGCATTTAGGTAGGTGGGGGCAGACCCAGTAAGCACTTTGTGGGCCATCATAAGTGACTTGAATTTGATGCGAGCAGCTACTGGCAGCCAGTGGAGCTCAGTGAGAAGCGGGGTGACATGTGCCCTCTTTGGTTGGTTGAACACCAGGCGCGCCGCCGCGTTCTGGATCATCTGTAGTGGTTTTACCACGCATGCCGGCAGGCCCGTTAGGAGGGCGTTGCAGTAGTCGAGGCGGGAGCTCACCAAGGTTTGCACCAGCAGCTGGGTGGCATACTGGGTTAGGTACGGCCTGATTTTGCGGATGTTGTAGAGTGCAAAGCGGCATGACCTCGCGACAGAGGCGATGTGGGCTGTGAAGGTTAGTTGGTCGTCAATAATGACCCCGAGGTTTCTTGCTGTTTTGGATGGAGCCAGAGATAAGGAGTCAGTCGTGATGTTGATGTTGTGGTGGATGAGCTGTTTGGCTGGGAAGACCATCAGTTCTGTTTTGGCCAGGTTCAGCTGAAGGTGGTGGTTTTTCATCCATGTGGATATATCAGCAAGACAGTCTGAGATCCGTGCCGAAACAGTGTTGTCCTCAGGAGGGAAGGACAGAACCAGTTGAGTATCATCGGCATAACAGTGGTAGGAAAAACCATGCGAGCGGATGATAGGGCCTAGCGAGGTGGTGTAGATGGCAAAGAGAAGTGGTCCCATTACCGACCCCTGGGGCACCCCAGTGGTGAGGTGGTGGGGTACAGATAGATGACCTTGCCATGACACCTTGAGTGAGCGCCCAGAGAGGTACGATTCAAACCAGGAGTGCGCCTTGCCTGAGATGCCCATACTTGATAGTATGGACAGAAGGATGCGGTGGTTGACTGTATCAAACGCAGCTGATAGGTCAAGCAGGACGAGAACTGAGGATTGAGCTGCTGCTCTAGCTGTTTTTAAGGCCTCTGTCACAGATAGCTGTTTCGGTGGAGTGACCGCTTTTGAATCCAGACTGGTTTGGATCGAGGAGATTGTTTGTTGACAGGAACTCTGTGACCTGTTTGGATGCTGCCCTCTCAAGTGTTTTAGATAGGAGAGTGAGAAGTGAGACCGGTCGATAGTTTTCCACCTGAGTGGGATCGAGAGACGGCTTTTTGAGCAGCGGCGTTACCCGAGCCACTTTGAATGAGGAAGGAAATGTTGCAGAATTAAAAGAGGCGTTAATCACCTGTGTTATTGCCGGTAGGACGGCAGGGGAAATGGCTTGAAGGATGTTGGATGGGATAGGGTCCAACGGGCATGTAGTTGGACGGCTACCTGCTAGGATTTTGGAGACCTCACTCTCAGTGAGAGGGGTGAAAGAGGGAAACGATGAGTTATTGATGGTAGCGCCCTTAGGGGGGGAAGACAGTTGGTTGAATTGTTTCCCAATGGCTGCCACTTTCTCTGTGAAGAAGGAAGCAAAGTTATCGGGTGTAAGGTTAGTAGCTGGGGGAGGGGGTGGAGGGTAGAGCAGAGTTTTGAAGGTGGAGAATAGTTTCCGAGCATCAGTTGCACTGTTGATTTTGTCATTGAAAAAAGTTTTCTTAGCAGCAGTGATGCTGGATGAGAAGGAGGCCAGCAGTGTCTGGTAGCTTGCAAGATCGTCCTGTGCTGCAGATTTGTGCCACTTTCTCTCAGCCGCTCTGAGATTGGAGCGCTGCGTTCGGAGGGTATCACTCAGCCATGAATGAGACAGGGTAGCTCGCGCAGGTCTAGTAGAAAGTGGACAAAAACTGTCCAAGCATGAGCTTAGAGTGGAGCAGAGAGATTCTGTGGCATCATTGACACCTAGTGAGGAGAAGGTGGATAAAGGTGGAAGAGTAGAGGAAACCAGGGAGGAAAAGTGAGTGGGGGAGAGGTTGCGGAGGTTGCGCCGGAACGAGACCATAGGAGGAGGGACAGAGGGTTGCTCAATGAGCCGAACATCAAAGCGTATGAAGAAGTGGTCTGAGAGATGGAGAGAGGTTACGGTTAGGTTTTCCGTGGTGCAGTTCCGAGCAAGGATGAGGTCGAGCTCTTTCCCTGCTTTGTGAGTTGGGGGAGTGGGTACCTGTTGTAAGTCGAACGAGTGAACCAGGGTCCGAAAGTCAGCCGAGTTGGGATTGTCTAGGTGGATGTTCATGTCGCCAAGGATGAGTATTGGACACTCATGGTCAGGGATGGATGACAGCAGGGTGTCCAGCTCATGGACGAAATCGCCCAGTTGTCTTGGTGGCCGGTAGATAACAATCACATATGTTTTAACAGGAGCAGTTACCATAATTGCATGATATTCAAACGAGGCATACCTGTTTGAGGACAGCAGTGGAGTAAATTTCCAGTTTTCAGAGATCAACAGCCCCGTCCCACCTCCACGACCAGATGGCCGAGATGTATGGGAGAAGGCATAGTTAGTGGAGAGTGCTGCTGGGACAGCAGTGTCTTCAGGTTTGATCCAAGTCTCAGTGAGAGCTAAGAGCCCTAGTGAGAGGTGGTTGGCATAACCTGAAATGAAGTTGGCTTTGTTGCCTGCAGACTGGCAGTTCCACAGGCCAACAGAGAAGGAGGTTACAGCAGATGAGGTTTGTTGAAATGAGCGGAGGTTACTCAGGTTACGCTGCCTTCTGGTGCGCTGTGCTCTCTTGTGACAGCGAGTGACAACAGAGATACTGCTGTGACACATGACTAGAAAGACAAGTTTTTTTGTATTGGTTTAGAAAGGTTCTAGAGTTAAAAGTGCTTCCTGTTTCTAGAGTTAAAAGTGTTTTCTGTTTGGAGTGAAAAGAGTTTACTTCTCCGCATCGGAGGGGGGGTGGGGGGGTGGGGGTGGGGGGGGGGGGGGTGGGGGGGGGGGGGGGTGCAGTAGCGGAGGGGGGAAGGTCGCGGGGACAGAGAATAGTTGTTGGGGCTCAGCACTTCCGTGTCCCGAGTGTTGTCAGCGGCATCCACCTCCGGAATGACAATCCTCGCACACAACCGAGGAGAGCCCCCCCCCGGAAGGCTGGAGCGTCTCCTCGCTTCTCCCACTCACTGGTTCGCGAAGAAGCGGCGTTAGCGCGTTTCTGCTACCGCCGCCATCCCTGCGCTCCGACCGAAGATAAAATTATAAAATTATAACTATTAGAAACAAAATTAATCACCTCTAGCCCTCAACAGGCACTGATCTGCATTCTTACACAGCAAGTTTGAAAACCGCTGTAAAACCTGATATATATTTTAGACTGTTTTTCTCCTATCGACCTTCATCAAATAACTTCAATAATTTCTTCATCAAAGCCGTCAACCTGTCTCTTAGACCCCATCCCAACCAGGCTGCTCAAGGATGTTCTACCTCTAGTTAGCACTTCTTTATTGGATATGATTAATCTGTCTTTATTATCAGGATTTGTACCACAGTCCTTTAAAGTAGCTGTAATTCAGCTTCTTCTTAAAAAGCCCTTTCTAGATCCAGATGTTTTAGCTAATTACAGATCAATATCAAATGTTCCCTTTCAATCTTAAATACTTGAGAAAGCTGTAGCCAATCAGCTGTGTGACTTTCTCCATAAGAACAGTTTATTTGAGGATTTTCAGTCAGGATTTAGAGTGCATCATAGCACAGAGACTGCACTTGTCAAAGTTACAAATGACCTCCTCCACATCAGACAAAGTTCTCATGTCTGTACTTGTCTTGTTAGATCTCAGTGCTGCATTCGACACCATTGACCATCTAATTATTTTACAGAGACTGGAACTCAAATTGGCATCAAAGGAACCGCCTTAAGCTGGTTTAAGTCCTATTTTTTAGATCGATCTCAGTTTGTTCATGTCAATGATGAATCCTCCATGCATACCAAAGTTTGTCACGGAGTCCCACAAGGTTCTGTGCTAGGACCACTTCTATTCAGTTTATATATGCTTCCTTAGGGAACATTATTAGGAATCACTCCTTTAATTTTCATTTTTATGCCAATGACACCCAATTATATTTATTGATCAAGCCTGATGAAACCAATCAGTTAACTAAACTTCAAGCATGTCTTAAGGATATAAAAAGTTGGATGACCTACAATTTTCTGATGTTAATTACAAGTTCTTGTAATTGGACCCAAAAACCTCAGAAACTGTCTTTCTAGAGATTTATTTAATTTAGACAGGATCAACCTAGCCTCCAGCTCCCCTGTTAAGAATCTCAGAGTTGTTTTTGATCAGGATCTGTCCTTTAATGTCCACATTAAACAAATTTCAAAGACAGCTTTCTTACACCTACGTAACATCGCCAAAATTAGACGCATTGTTTCTCAAACGGATGCAGAAAAACTAGTCCACGTATTGGTTACTTCTAGGCTGGACTGTTGTAACTCATTGTTATCAGGTTGCTCCAATAAGTCTCTTAAGACTTTGCAGCATATTCAGAATGCTGCTGCACGTGTTCTAACAGGAACCAAGATCAGAGATCACATCTCTCCCATTTACATTGGCTACCTAAATCTAGAATAGAATTATTCTCCTTACATACAAAGCTCTTAATGGGCAGGCACCATCATATCTAAAAGAGTTCATAGTACCTTACTACCCCTCCAGAACACTACGCTCTCTCTACACTATAGGATTAGACTGCCGGGGGACCCCTTCCTCTCTCTCTCTCTCTCTCTCTATTATCATCACCATCTGTATACATACATGTCTCATTAATGCATGTTAATGCCTGTTAATGCATGTTACTAATTATACTTCTTCCCCAGAGTTTCTGTGCTCCCTTGTCCAGCAGGTTCTCATGGATCATGGCTGCTCCCAGGTCATGGATCATGGTTGCCACTACTGCCATTCGATGAAATTAATATTAACTTGTATATTATTGTAGCATTGTTATAACCCACCACTATATATCTTACCACCACTGCTAACCACTGCTACTGTAATCATTGTCTTTCATTGCAATTGCACAAAATGTTTCTGTTGCTTTGTTCTGTACACGTGACATCTATTGCCTCTCATCTAAGTAGGCATATGCAAAGTGGGGACGCAGAACCCGGTCCATGAGGTGTTGAAACATGGCAGGGGCCCCGAACAACCCGAATGGAATTGTGATGAACTGATACAAACCGTACAGAGTGGAAGCCGTTTTTTCCTTGGACTCTGGAGACAGTGGGATCTGCCAGTAGCCCTTAGTCAAATCCAGTGTCATGAAAAAGCGAGCCGTGCCTAGCCGGTCCAGGAGTTCATCGACATTGGATAGGCATCAAACTTGCAAATACTGCATTCACCCTACGATAGTCCACACAGAACCATATTGACCAATCGGCCTTGCGCGCAACCACAATGGGGCAATTCCAGTCACTGTTGGACTCTTCTATTATCCCCATCTCTAGCATGGCCTGAAGCTCCATTTACACAATTTTTTGTTTGTGTTCCGGCAAACAATAGGGCCGTGAACGCACCGCCACGCCCGGGGAGATCTCTATGTGGTGGTGTATGAGCGTAGTGCGACCTGGCAACGGGGAGAACACTTCGGCAAAGCTACCTCTGCTTTCTGGCTCGGTGAGAGATGGTCGTCATAACAGACCGGAGCAGAATAATCAGGTTTTGATAACTCCAGTCCCATCTCAAAAACATTGGAGAACGTGCTGACGTGCTGACGTATTGCGGTGAGCGTATTGCATATTGTGTCACTTCCGGTGTTGGCTACTGTGTGTTGTACCGGTCTCTTCTCCTCTTCGTCTCTCCCTTTACCCTTTCACATCTTAATCATTTAAGCTAATTCTAAGTTACTTTCATAGTTGTGCTATCTTGACTTGTCGCTCATACACCCCCTTGACTCAGCGACTCATTCATAAAATCACCGTGAGCTACACAATACCCGTGTTAGCTAAAGCAATTTAGCATTAGCAGTTAACGATGGCTTCTCCCTCTCACTCCCCTGCTCTCTCCTGCTCAGTGTGCTTGATGTACAGTTACTCCTCTGCCTCCTTTAGCTATAACGATACATGTGTTAAATGTAACTTATTTGCCAGGATGGAGGCAAGGATGAGCCTTTTAGAGTCGCGGCTGTGCACCATGGAGAGTAGATCGTGTAGCGATGTAGTTAGCCAGTCCCCAGTAGCCAGTGCGAGCCACATAGCTGTAGCTTCTCCAGCCCCCCCAGCAGCTCCCGAGCAGCCGGGAAGACAGGTCGGCTGGGTGACTGTGCGAAACAAGAAGCGTACCCGTTCACGTGTCTAATAAATTTTCCCCACTCAGCGACACACCCGCTGAGCAACAAACTCTGGTTATTGGCGATTCTATTCTAAGGAACGTGAAGTTAGCGACACCAGCGACCACAGTTAAATGTATTCCCGGGGCCAGATCGGGCGACGTAGAGTCCTATTTAAAACTGCTGGCTAAGGGTAAGCGTAAGTACAGTAAGATTATTATTCACGTCAGCAGTAATGACCTCCGACTACGTCAGTCGGAGATCACAAAAATCAATATTGATTCGGTGTGTACATATGCAAAGACAATGTCGGACTCCGTAATTTTCTCTGGACCCCTGCCTAATGTTTCCAGTGATGACACGTTTAGCCGCACGTCATCCTTTCACCGCTGGCTGTCGTGATGCAGGACAAATGTTTTGTACCTTTTTTGTAATGAAGATAGCTCTCTAATGACTATTTTTGATATATTTATAATTGTTGCCTTATGATTTCCTTGGTTTGTTTGTTTTCTTTCTGTTTTGTTTCGTCAGATTTGCACTAAACTTTAAAGACATGGAATGCACCGAGGGAACTATGGATTATTCCCCAATGTTACAGAACAGCACACTTAAAACACAAAGCTAGTTTACAAATGTCCAGATAACAACGTGGGCTTCGTTAACAATTGGAGAACTTTTTGAGGGAAACCTGGTCTGATTAGGAGAGATTGTATTCATACCACTTGGGATGGAGCAGCTCTCATATCTAGAAACATGACAACGTTTGTTAGAAAGTCCACACCGTGACAATCCAGAGTTGAGACCAGGAGGCAGAGTCGCAGTCCTACACGCTTCTCTGCATTCAAACAGTCACCATCACAATGTCCTATAGAAACTGTGTCTGCCACCCGACCACCTAATTTCTTTAAATCAAAAGTACACAGGAGAGGGGTGATACATTCAAACCTAGTCAAAATTAACACAGCCAAAACATCAGGTAAAAACATAACTATAAAATGTGCAGGTCACTAAATTCAAAATCTTTACTTATAAATGATCTCATTACTGATCATCAAATAGATTTATTATGCCTAACCGAAACTTGGCTACAAGACGGAGAATATGTAGGTTTAAATGAAGCGACGCCCCCAACCCACTCTAATACTCACATTCCTCGGAACACAGGCAGAGGTGGAGGGGTTGCAGCAATCTTTAAATCTGATCTATCTATCAACCCCCAACCAAAAGAGAGTTATAACTCTTTCGAAAATCTTAGAACCAGCCTCATCCACCCAAGCCTGACGTCACATAAACCAATTAATATAGTCATCATATATCCACCCGCCCCTTACTCTGAATTCCTATCTGAATTCTCTGAATTTTTATCAGAACTAGTTCTTAAAACAGATCAGATCATTATAGCCGGTGATTTCAATATTCATGTAGATGTTGCCAATGACAGCCTTAGTTCAGCATTTAAATCAATAATAGACTCGATTGGTTTCACTCAACATGTGAATCAACCGACCCACTGCCTGAATCACACTCTTGATCTTGTCCTGACATATGGCATTGACATAGAAAATATAACAATATTCCAACAGAACCCGCTTCTGTCTGACCATTTTTTACTTACATTTGAATTCAGAATTGTTAATCACATCAATTCTGGACGGAAATTCTATTACAGTCGATGTTTATCCGACAAAACTGTCTTAAAGAACTGCTCCCCTCCTCACTTCCCTCTCAGCCATGTCTCAGTACAATACAAGAAGAATATCAAAACCTTACTCCCACACTAGTTGATAACTTTGTAATAGTACTGCAGCCTCACTAAAAACAGCACTTGAAGCTGTCGCCCCATTAAAGAGCTCCGTGCTATAATTCCCAAACGCGCGTTCTAAAACAGACATCGCAGAAGCTAGAAAGGAAGTGGTGTTCCACCAATCACCAAGACTTCCACCTAGCCTGGAAGAATAGCATTATAAATTACAAAAAAGCACTTAGAAATGCCCTACCTCTTATTATTCATTACTAATATAAGAAAATAGGAACAACCCCAGGTTCCTCTTCAGCACTGTAGCCAGGCTGACAGAAAGTCACACCTCTACTGACCCATCTATTCCTCTAGATCTGAGAAGCAATGACTTCATGAGCTTCTTTACTAATAAAATTACAACCATCAGGGATAAAATCCACCACCTCCTCCCAGTGAATAACACTGATACATTGTCTGGTCCTGAAACCATAGCACCAGATTTATGTCTAAACAAATTTTACTCTATTGATCTTCCTGAACTGACCTCGTTAGTTTCAGCATCCAAACCAACTACTTGTCAGCTGGACTCTGTTCCAACTAGACTTTTTAAAGAAGTCCTCCCCCTAATTGACAGTCCATTTAAAATCAGATTAATATGTCTTTGCTAACTGGCTACGTACCACAGGCTTTTAAGGTAGCCGTTATTAAACCTCTGCTTAAAAAGCCTACGCTTGATCCAGAGGTTTTAATTAAATTCAATTAAATTCAATTTTATTTATATAGCGCCAATTCATAATTTACATTATCTCAAGGCACTTTACATTTAAAGGTCAAGACCTTAAAACAATATTAACATAGAGAAACCCAACAGATCCCACAATGAGCAAGCACAGGCGACTATGAAGAGGAAAAACTCCCTCATTAACAGGGAGAAACCTCTGGCAGAACCAGGCTCAATGTGGGCGGTCATCTGCCTCGACCGGTTGGGGTGAGGAAAGAAAAGTAAGGGGGGAGGAAAGGAGAGATGGGTGGAAAGCGGGGGAGAGAAGAGAGAGATGAGGTGGAGAGAGAGAGACCGGGAACAATTGGGCACCAATCACTATCAGGGCTTTAGCTAACTATAGACCCATATCCAACCTGCCCTTCATTTCCAAAATCCTAGAAAAAGCCGTTGCTAACCAGCTGTGTGGTTACTTAGATAGTAACGGTTTATTGGAAAAATTTCAGTCAGGATTTAGAACCTATCACAGCACAGAAACAGCACTATTGAAAGTCACTAATGACCTTCTTATGGCATCAGATGATGGACTTGTCTCTGTCCTCGTCTTGTTGGACCTTAGTGCAGCCTTCGACACAATAGATCATAAGATTCTGCTACAGAGATTAGAACAACATATAGGAATTAAAGGAACAGCACTACACTGGTTTAAATCATATTTATCAGATAGATTCCAATTTGTAAATGTTAACAATGACTCCTCCATGCACATGCAAGTTAATCATGGAGTTCCACAAGGTTCTGTCCTTGGACCAATACTCTTCACCCTATATATGCTCCCCTTAGGCAACATTATCAGACAGCACCACATACAATTCCACTGCTATGCAGACGACACCCAATTGTATATTTCCATGAAGCATGATGAAACTAATCGCCTAGTTCAACTTCAGGAATGTCTCAAAGATATCAAGGCGTGGATGACCCAAAATTTTCTACTTTTATACTCAGACAAAACTGAGGTTGTTGTAATTGGCCCTAAACATCTCAGAGAAACACTGTCTGACCAGATAGTCACTTTGGATGGTGTCAGTCTGGCTTCCAGCTCCACTGTGAGGAACCTTAGAGTGTTGTTCAACCAAGACATGTCATTTGACCCCCATATTAAACTAGTGTCTAGGACGGCTTTCTTCCATCTGCGCAATATTAACAAAATTAGAAACATCCTGTCTAAGCAGGATGCTGAAAAACTAGTCCACGCATTTTTAACCTCTAGATTAGATTACTGCAACTCTCTATTAGCAGGATGCTCCATGAAGACTGTTAAAAGTCTCCAGTTGGTCCAAAATGCTGCAGCACGAGTGCTGACAGGAACTAGAAGGAGAGATCATATCACTCCTGTCTTAGCTTCCTTACATTGGCTCCCGGTAAAATTTAGAATAGAATTCAAGATCCTGCTCCTCACTTTTAAAGCCCTCAACAATCACGCCCCCTCATATATCAAAGAGCTGATAACACCTTATTATCCAAGTAGATCACTTCGTTCCCAAAACACAGGCTCTCTAGTGGTTCCAAGAGTCTGTAAGAGTAGAGCAGGAGGTAGAACATTTAGCTATCAGGCTCCTCTCCTGTGGAACCAGCTCCCACTCTGGGTTCGGGAGGCAGACACTGTCTCAGCATTTAAAGTAAAACTAAAAACCTTCCTCTTTGACAAAGCCTATAGTTAGGGTTGGATCAGGTGAGTCCTGAACCATCCCTTAGTTGTGCTGCTATAGGTTTAGACTGCTGGGGGAACTCCCATCATGCACTGAGCACTTCTTCACTTCCCTCTGTCTCTCTGCCCCCCCACACCTCTTTATTTATTTATTTATTTATTAGTTTTAACATGTCATCATGTCAAAGTGTCACTTTGTCCTCCCATAGTCCCTCTGGCTCTTCTCTCTATCTCGTTTCAGATAACTCCGGCACCGGGACTACAGGACCACAACGACCACCATCACCATTGTCTTCATTTATTACAAGAACTTAGCAATTTATTTATATATCTAGTCATGTTGTAGATCTATACATTGTTATTGTTATGGTTAGCCTTGATTTTGATGGTGCCAAATTGTTACCGGTCTCTCTCTCTCCACCTCATCTCTCTCTTCTCTCCCCCGCTCTCCACCCATCTCTCCTTTCCGTCCCCCTTACTTTTCTTTCCTCACCCCAACCGGTCGAGGCAGATGACCGCCCACATTGAGCCTGGTTCTGCCAGAGGTTTCTCCCTGTTAATGAGGGAGTTTTTCCTCTCCACAGTCGCCTGTGCTTGCTCATTGTGGGAACTGTTGGGTTTCTCTCTGTTAATATTGTTTTAAGGTCTTGACCTTTAAATGTAAAGTGCCTTGAGATAATGTAAATTATGATTTGGCGCTATATAAATAAAATTGAATTGAATTGAACTGTGAAGAGGCTTGTGAAGGAGTGGTCTGAGGAGACCAGTGCCAGGCTCAGAGACTGCTTTGAAACAACAGACTGGGAAGCACTCTGCAGCCCCCATGGCAGTGACATTGACAGTATGACCCACTGCATCACAGTCTACATTAATTTCTGTGTGGAGAACACTGTGCCCTCCAAGTTGGTACGATGTTTTCCCAACAATAAACCCTGGGTGACTTCTGAAATAAAGGCCCTGCTGAATGAGAAGAAGAGGGTCTTCAGTTCAGGGGACAAGGAGGAGATGCACAGAGTCCAGAAGGAACTCTGGCTGAAGATCAGGAAAGGGAAGGACAGTTACAGGAGGAAACTGGAGAAGCGGCTGGAGCAGAACAACGCCAGGGGAGTCTGGAGAGGGCTGCAGAACATCGCAGGCCATGGAAAAGGAGTGGGGAGAAACAAAACCAGCGGGGAAAAGGACTGGGCAGATGAACTGAATCTGTTTTTCAACAGATTTGATTCTGCCTCCCCTCCCTCTCTCACCCCTCCTGCCCCCTCTTCACCCCCGCTCCCCCTCTTCACACCTCCCATGGCCAGCCCCCCTCCCCCTCCACTCCTCAGACTGCCACCCTCAACACCTTCAACACCCACTCCTCCCCCACTCACCAGTTCACCACCCCCCTTGAGTCTTTCACTACTCATCACCCCCACATCCCCACCCCAGTCATCCTCTACCCCCCTCTCCATAAAAGTTGATCAGGTTAGGAGTCAGTAACAGAGTGTCAGAAATTATCACGACATTCATAGCATCTGCAAACAATTTTTCCCCACAAATTTCTGTAACTTTCTGAGAATCTACCTCACAGTATATTGTAAAATATCATGTGTTTCAATACTCACCTTATTGATGGAACCTCAGTGATGTCTACTGTCCCTGGCTCAGACACTCTCTCAAGCATCTACGGTACATGTCAAGACAAGTAATGGTCGCATTAAAATAACATTCGATATCTACAATTCAGTTGAACTATTATAGTTTGAAATATTAACCATTTAATTCCAATTTCAGTCAGGAACCCTTTGTCATGATTTACCCATTTGTTACAAATGGGGACACAGTTATGATTGGTGCTGAAGGCTCCATTCTTTGGAAGTTCCCTGGTTAGCCGAGCAGCGTGCTAAGATAAAAAAGAGGGAACATATGCAGAGCCCCCCAGTGGGCGTAGCAGGCAAGGTACTTTTGTTTAAGATGATTTACCACAACCGTGTTTGAACTCGGTAATGTGGTGGCAATTTCTGTGAAACAAGCACAAAGTCAAACACTTCTTTTTGTAAGTTTAATTCAGCATCTGCAGATGGACTCATCAGTACACATCACCTGAATGACATGCACAAATGAGCAATGAACTTAGGAGAATCTGTGTTCTTACAACTCGCAGCCCCTTTCCACTAAACATGCAAAGGTATTTATTACCCTCCTGTAGTTTCACTCAGTGGAGGAGACATCCTGTCCTTTTGTTTACATGTTCTGTGGATGACCGCCCCTGTGAGAACCCAGTTGTTTGATCCCAATCAGAAATACTAAAAGATACATAAAGTTGTAGTTTCTCAAGGCCATAAAACTCAAGTCTCTTAAGCCACCATCGTAAACCTTAAAGTTGCCCTTTTCGATTAACAATTTGGTCAACCATTTGGTCAGTCCTCCACATACATCTTTGCTCATGCAATTATACATACAAAAATGTAACATTTCCATTACAGTGCTAAAAGTGTTAGAGCTGAGCAGGGATCAGTGAGGATGAGGTCGTATTTAAAGAGACCACTTTGGTGAGAGAATGTACCTATTGGTAGCTGAGCACATGACTCTGTGTCCTGCATGTGTCAGTTGTCAGTTGCAGCTCGAGGCATGTATCCAAAATTATCTTTTCCAGGCACTATACTGATACTGTAGTCACTACAAGTTACGTACATTCCATTTTGCCTGGGGGACATTTAAAAAAAACCAGTCTACAACACAATAAAAATCACATGAAAATCAACCTCCCTCCTCATCTTTTCATATTTTTTTACCCCTCAATTTTTTAATGTGGATTTAGAATTTGATACTGAGCATCAAATTGCCCCCCCAAATAGAAATGGTACAAGTTGTCAAATAAATGTTATCTACATAAATCCCCACAGATTTCAAAAATATTCTCAGAACAAGTTAACATCACAGTATATTGTAAGGTATCACATTTTTTATTACTCACCTTATTGATGGAACCTCAACCATATTTACTGTTCCTGGCTCAGACTCTCTCTCAAGCATCTACAGTAGGTGTTTTCATTCCCAAAACACAGGCTCTCTTGTGGTTCCAAGAGTCTGTAAGAGTAGAACAGGAGGTAGAGCATTCAGCTACCAGGCAGACAACTTCTGTGCATTTACGGTTAAACTTAAAACATTACTTTTTGATAAAGCCTTGCTGGATCAGGTGAGTCCTGAACCATCCCTTAAGCTGCTATAGGTCTAGACTGCAGGGGAAACTCCCATCATCCACAGAGCACTTCTCCACTTCTCTTTGTCTCTCTGCCCCCCCCCCACTCATTTTTTTTTTTAATAAATGTCAAAAACTATGTTATTGACGTGTCTCTTTTCTCCCATAGTCCCTCTCTCTCTTTCTCTCTCTCATTGCAGATACCTCAGACTCCAGAACTGAAGGAGAACAACTGTTATTATTATTATTATTAACAACAATACTTAATTAATTATTATATTAATTGTTTCTGCTATCATTAATAATCAATAACTTCTTTTCAGTGTTATTGTTTACATTTTAACTAGTAAGAGCTGATACCTAATGGTGCTCAAGTGTTCCGGTCTCTCTCGCCTCCCCCTCCCCACTATTTCTCTTCTCTCCCCATTTTTCTCTTTTTCTAAAATTAGGAGGGCGGTTGATTTTCATGTGATTTTTACTGTGTTGTAGACTGGTTTGTTTTAAATGTCCCCCAGGCAAAATGGAACATGCGTAACTTGTAGTGACTACAGTACCAGTATAGTGCCTGGAAAAGATAATTTTTGATACATGCATCATGCATGTATGGTAGACTTTGTAAAGAACTACGGTACAAGTCAGAGCGAACTGTCTCTTCCGGAGATCTGCGACACGACACCGCCAAACAAACCGCGAACAGCCCGGTGGACGCATCTCTCACACTGTGCCAACACTTCCAGGGAGCTACGTCAAAGTTTGGCCGCACTCCTGAGCTGCGAGCAGAGCCACCATACTGCGTAGCGGGCTCGACTGCGTGTTTTTTCCAGCTAGCAAGCGACGGAGCTTCGGTCGGAGCGCAGGGATGGCGGCGGTAACGCGCTAACGCCGCTTCTTCGCGAACCAGTGTGTGGGAGAAGCGAGGAGACGCTCCAGCCTTCCGGTGGGGGCTCTCCTCGGTTGTGTGCGAGGATTGTCATTCCGGAGGTGGATGCCGCTGACAACACTCGGGACACGGAGGGGCTGACGCTGGGGAGATCGCTGACCGACCGAAGGGATTAATTCTGCGTCTCTGAAAGTGGATTTCGGCCTCTTCTCTGTCCCCGCGACCTTCCCCCCCTCCACTGCTGCACCCCCCCCCCCCGTCCGATGCAGAGAAGTAAACTCTTTTTACTCCAAACAGGAAACACTTTTAACTCTAGAAACAGGAAGCATTTTTAACACTAGAAACAGGAAACACTTTTAACTCTAGAACCTTTCGAAACCAATACAAAAATTTGTCTTTCCAGTCATGTGTCACAGCAGTATCTCTGTTGTCACTCGCTGTCACAAGAGATCCCAGCGCACCAGAAGGCAGCGCAACCTGAGTAACCTCCGCTCATTTCAACAAACCTCATCTGCTGTAACCTCCTTCTCTGTTGGCCTGTGGAACTGCCAGTCTGCAGGCAACAAAGCTAACTTCATTTCAGGTTATGCCAACCACCTCTCACTAGGGCTCTTAGCTCTCACTGAGACTTGGATCAAACCTGAAGACACTGCTGTCCCAGCAGCACTCTCCACTAACTATGCCTTCTCCCATACATCTCGGCCATCTGGTCGTGGAGGTGGGACGGGGCTGTTGATCTCAGAAAACTGGAAATTTACTCCACTGCTGTCCTCAAACAGGTATGCCTCGTTTGAATATCATGCAATTATGGTAACTGCTCCTGTTAAAACATATGTGATTGTTATCTACCGGCCACCAGGACAACTGGGCGATTTCGTCCATGAGCTGGACACCCTGCTGTCATCCATCCCTGACCATGAGTGTCCAATACTCATCCTTGGCGACATGAACATCAACCTAGACAATCCCAACTCGGCTGACTTTCGGACCCTGGTTCACTCGTTCGACTTACAACAGGTACCCACTCCCCCAACTCACAAAGCAGGGAAAGAGCTCGACCTCATTCTTGCTCGGAACTGCTCCACGGAAAACCGAACCGTAACCTCTCTCCATCTCTCAGACCACTTCTTCATTCGCTTTGATGTTCGGCTCATTGAGCAACCCTCTGTCCCTCCTCCTATGGTCTCGTTCCGGCGCAACCTCCGCAACCTCTCCCCCACTCACTTTTCCTCCCTGGTTTCCTCTACTCTTCCACCTTTATCCACCTTCTCCTCACTAGGTGTCAATGATGCCACAGAATCTCTCTGCTCCACTCTAAGCTCATGCTTGGACAGTTTTTGTCCACTTTCTACTAGACCTGCGCGTGATACCCTCCGAACGCAGCGCTCCAATCTCAGAGCGGCTGAGAGAAAGTGGCACAAATCTGCAGCACAGGACGATCTTGCAAGCTACCAGACACTGCTGGCCTCCTTCTCATCCAGCATCACTGCTGCTAAGAAAACTTTTTTCAATGACAAAATCAACAGTGCAACTGATGCTTGGAAACTATTCTCCACCTTCAAAACTCTGCTCTACCCTCCCCCTCCTCCCCCGGCTACTAACCTCACAGCCGATAACTTTGCTTCCTTCTTCACAGAGAAAGTGGCAGCCATTGGGAAACAGTTCAACCAACTGTCTTCCCCCCCTAAGGGCGCTACCATCAATAACTACCAGTTTCCCTCTTTCACCCCTCTCACTGAGAGTGAGGTCTCCAAAATCCTAGCAGGTAGCCGTCCAACTACATGCCCGCTGGACCCTATCCCATCCAACATCCTTCAAGCCATTACCCCTGCCGTCCTACCGGCAATAACACAGGTGATTAACGCCTCTTTTAATTCTGCAACATTTCCTTCCTCATTCAAAGTAGCTCGGGTAACGCCGCTGCTCAAAAAGCCGTCTCTCGATCCCACTCAGGTGGAAAACTATCGACCGGTCTCACTTCTCACTCTCCTATCTAAAACACTTGAGAGGGCAGCATCCAAACAGGTCACAGAGTTCCTGTCAACAAACAATCTCCTCGATCCAAACCAGTCTGGATTCAAAAGCGGTCACTCCACCGAAACAGCCCTGCTATCTGTGACAGAGGCCTTAAAAACAGCTAGAGCAGCAGCTCAATCCTCAGTTCTCGTCCTGCTTGACCTATCAGCTGCGTTTGATACAGTCAACCACCGCATCCTTCTGTCCATACTATCAAGTATGGGCATCTCTGGCAAGGCGCACTCCTGGTTTGAATCGTACCTCTCTGGGCGCTCATTCAAGGTGTCATGGCAAGGTCATCTATCTGTACCTCACCACCTCACCACTGGGGTGCCCCAGGGGTCGGTAATGGGACCACTTCTCTTTGCCATCTACACCACCTCGCTAGGCCCTATCATCCGCTCGCATGGTTTTTCCTACCACTGTTATGCCGATGATACTCAACTGGTTCTGTCCTTCCCTCCTGAGGACAACACTGTTTCGGCACGGATCTCAGACTGTCTTGCTGATATATCCACATGGATGAAAAACCACCACCTTCAGCTGAACCTGGCCAAAACAGAACTAATGGTCTTCCCAGCCAAACAGTTCATCCACCACAACATCAACATCACGACTGACTCTTTATCTCTGGCTCCATCCAAAACAGCAAGAAACCTCTGGGTCATTATTGACGACCAACTAACCTTCACAGCCCACATCGCCTGTGTCACGAGGTCATGCCGCTTTGCGCTTTACAACATCCGCAAAATCAGGCCGTACCTAACCCAGTATGCCACCCAGCTGCTGGTGCAAACCTTGGTGAGTTCCTGCCTCGACTACTGCAACGCCCTCCAAACGGGCCTGCCGGCATGCGCGGTAAAACCACTACAGATGATCCAGAACGCGGCGGCGCGCCTGGTGTTCAAACCAAAGAGGGCGCATGTCACCCCGCTTCTCACTGAGCTCCACTGGCTGTCGGTAGTGGCTCGCATCAAATTCAAGTCACTTATGATGGCCCACAAAGTGCTTACTGGGTCTGCCCCTACCTACCTAAATGCTCTTGTAAAGGCATATGTTACACCCAGGACGCTGCGCTCATCTGGCACTGCCCCCGGTGCAAGCAAGGCAATCCAGACTATTCTCAGTTGTAGTTCCACGTTGGTGGAACGACCTGCCTAGCACTACCAGAGCAGGAGCGTCCCTCTCTACCTTTAAGAAGCGCTTAAAGACCCAACTCTTCAAAGAGCACCTCCCTTCCTAACTGGCACCTTGGCTTAACCTGCACTTAAGCAGTAACAGGCCCGCACTTCTTTTTTATTCTTTCTATGTCGTTTTATAAGCAGTATTTATTGTTACACCAGGTTTTTTAATGCTCTTAGCTTGATTGTTCTCTCCCTTGTACGTCGCTTTGGACAAAAGCGTCTGCTAAATGACTAAATGTAAATGTAAATGTAAATGTACAAGTACCTTGGGATGATTATTAACTATGATCTCTCTGATGACTATGTCCCTGATGATGGCTGTTTGTATTACGGATAGCAAGTGGCTGATCCCTTATTCAGTAGAACATGTAGTAACATGTCCATGTTCCATGCTGTTTATTTAAAAATAATTTACTTGTCTTCTTGTACAATACTCAATGATATAGATATCCATTTCAGATTTCTGCAACATACTTTGTAATTTTATCCATAATTAATTATGAAAATAAATCCAGTTTATGATTTGTGATATATGACAATTTGATTCTGACTGATCATAATTCAGGGTCAGCTTTAATTTGCCTCAATTCAAGATACTTTAAATTAAGTTTAAAGTGAGAATGTCATCGTAGAAATCCTGAACTTGAATTGTGACTAATGAAGCATTGTGTTAGTTCATGCAGGACACAGAGTCATGTGCTCAGCTACCAATAGGTTTATGGGTGCTCGTCAGTCACCCACCAATCACAGCCCATTCTCTCACCAAAGTAGTCTCTTTAAATACGACCTCATCCTAACTGATCCCTGCTCAGCTCTAACACTTTTAGCACTGTAATGGAAATGTTACATTTTTGTATGTATAATTGCATGAGCAAAGATGTATGTGGAGGACTGACCAAATGGTTGACCAAATTGTTAATCGAAAAGGGTAAGTCTTTCTGGGAAGACAAATTCAGAAGGGAAACGATTCTCTCACTGGGTGAGTGACCGACGTGTCTGCATGGCGTGGTTTGGAACCGATGTAGAATCAAGGAAGCTTCAGGTGGTCTTGGAGATCACGGAGTTAATTGGGTTAACTAAGGAATAGAGAATAAGCCTGTTGGTGATCTTGGAGATCACGTAGTTAACTGGGTTAACTGAAGAGTATTGGAATAAACATGCTGGTGATCTAAGAGGAGGTCACAGAGTTAAGGAGTATAAATATACGGAGTGTTTGTTGATTTAATACACTTGTTATATTGGGTTCTGAAGTCGGGCTCATGATTTAACAAACTATGATATTATATAGGTAATAGAGTTTTGCACCAGAGATGTGACTAGGACTGGAGGACTGAGACCTGAGCCAGGATTATATCGACGCTGCGGTCAATCTGCTTTAGGCAGACAGGGGAAAAAAAGAGAGAGAGAGGAGTTCTCAACTGCCAAAGGTAAGTAAAGGTAAGTAAATTTAAGTATATTAGGGGCATCATTGGCTTTTTGACGTTATTAACAAAGAATTCAATCCTAAAATAAAAAATAAATAAAAAACAAATTTTAAGAAAAGTAAATTAGAAATAATTTGGGAATTTCTAATGTTTTTCCCATATCAGCATAACTTTGGTCCTCCAAATTTTGTATTTTGTTGAACAAATGGGATTGAAAGTTTTAGAACTTTGGACCAAAAGGGGTTATGGGAGGGGAAAAGACATGTGATCTCAATAATAATAATGATTTAAACAGATGTTAAGAAGTAAATCACAAAATATTTATGCAGTGATAAATGCAATTAGGAGTGTTGAGCTCCTTCCTGATTAGACTTTATCATTGTCAGACATACACCAAAAGTAGGGACATCTTTTGGATGTGATTGATGAAGGATCTAAGATCAAATGGCAAGGTCACTAGCACCTCACAAAGCACACTTCTTGCCTTGTATATGCAATATATATCCAAAATGCCTTCAGGGAATTCTTTCATATTTGGCACAAACATTCACATGAATTTAGATTTCATTTTGGTAGCCAAATGTCACAGTGTTCTCACAAAGTATGTAAATATTTTTCCTTAAATTGATATCTAAAGATCAGCTCATGGGAATGTCGTCAAACTTGGTAAAAACATTAACTTCAACTCAAAGATGAAGGATTTTATTCCCTTCAAAGTTAAAGGTCAGAGTTACCTCACGTCACTGTGAATGTGATATGTTAGGACTGTCAGTAGGGAATTTCATTATATCTGGTAACTTGGACTGCTTGAGGGAATTTCTTATCAACGTTACATGAGTTGTCACTTGGATTTAAGCCCTCTAGCTGGTCAGGGGCCTAAACAGGGCTCGCAGCCTCTTGGTTCTGGAGATTTTTGGGAAAATTACGATCCCTTTCGGGGCCTTCCCAGGGGCCTAGGAGCCCCAAATTTGACCCACTGGTCACAAGGGGCTCTTTGAGCCTGCATTACCGATTTTCACCAAAACCGCAGAAGGGCCCAGGTGACCTTTGTGACCTTTGATATCAATTAAGCCCATTTCTAAGGGCTCCATTTTCATAGCCGTACAGAGTACATACGGGTATGAGAGGGAAGAATGTTGATCGGGGGGCCTAATGATCGCAAAGGTGTAACTTTCAAACAGTTTGAGGCTTTTTTGGCTGAAATGAGGGGCCAGCATATACTAGGCATTGATAATGGGCTTTACACTAACTTCTGATTCCCCTTTCATTATAGATTGCAATTTGACGGGCCTCCAGCAAATGCCAGAAAGCACGTAGAGCTTTGAAACCGCGACAGGAGCCGTCTTTACAGAAAGCCCATCCACCTAGTTCGGCCTGGTGTCCGCAGGTGCGAAAGAAGAAAAGTTGTGCCTGGTTGAATTAGGCAGTCAGACAGGTTCTGACACTTGTTGCTTTTGTGACACAAGGAATATTGTGCTTCACCAGCAAGTTAGCTGAAGTAGCAGAGTAACATTACATTTCTCATATTCTAATACTTGAGCATATTCATGTTATGGTTTTAATGTTTACTGTCAGTTGCAGCAGTTAGAGAACAGTATTTTTGTGTATTCTTGTGTTTTATGTTCAACAAGTTCTTCTAACACCAGCAACAGTAAGAGCAGGTGTAGTTACCAGAGGGATCCAGCAGAGGGAGCATGTAGCTTTTGAGGATTGTAAGAGACACCTCGCTTACTCCCTTCAGTCATAATGCACATGATTTGAGAAAAGTTTGTGTCCATGTATCGTTCATTCAAATACTCCCTTTTTCAGGTATGAGTTCCTCATAGTAATGGTTAATATTTACCAGTGTGTTAGGAGAATGTGTATATGTGCTCAGGAAACTCAGCCCACAGTTATAGGTTGGTGTGTGCGTAATATGAAATGGAAAATATGTTCATGAAAGAAAAAAAAACATATTGTTTTTGTACAGTTTACTGAATATATTGCAATACTACTGCTCAATTAATTATTGTTATTATTATCCCATCACCTATTCAATTCAATTCAATTTTATTTGTATAGCGCCAAATCATAATATACATTATCTCAAGGAACTTTACATAGAAGGTCAAGACCTTCAAATCTTGTTTAATATAAAGAAACCTAACAGTTCCCACAATGAGCAAGCACTTTGGTGACTGTGAAGAGTAAAAACTCCCTCACTTACAGGGAGACACCTCTAGCAGAACCAGGTTCAATGTGGAGAGACAGAGAGAAGTGGAGAAGTGCTCTGTGGATCATAGGAGTTTCCCCTTCAGTCTAGACCTATAGCAGCTTAAGGGATGGTTCAGGACTCACCTGATCAAGCAAGGCATTATCAAAAAGGAATGTTTTAAGTTTAACCGTTGTAATGGAAATTTTTACATTTGTGAATGTTTAATTGCATGAGCAGACAATGTGGATGACTGACCAAATGGTTCACCAAATTGTTTATCTGAAAGGACAACCTTAAGGTTTACGATGGTGGCTTAAGAGACTTGAGTTGTATGGCCTCGAGAAACCAAAACTTTATGGTGTCTCATGGTATCTCTGATTGGGATCTCACACCAGGGGTCTCACAGGGGGGTCATCCACAGAACATGTAAACAAATGGACAGGACGTCTCCTCCACTGAGTGAAACTACAGGAGGGTAATAAATACCTTTGAATGCTTAGTGGGAGGGGGCTGAGAGTTATAAGAACACAGATTCTCCTATGTTCTTTGCTCATTTGTGCATGTCATTCAGGTGATGTGTACTGATGAGTCCATCTGCAGATGCTGAATTAAACTTTCAGAAAGAAGTGTTTGACTTTGTGCTTGTTTCACAGAAATTGCCACCACAATTTTGGCGTTGTTGGCAGGATCACTCGTGTGAGAGGACACTCTGGATCTCAAGGCTGAAAGGTAAAACTGTGCAGGGAGTCTGGGACTCTGACCTCAACCTCCCTGACAAAAGAGGGTAGAGACGTGAGGGCCTGATGCCTGAGAACCAAAGAGTGCTCTCACTGCTGTGATCCGGCGGACCAAGTAGCACAAAGACACTGTCTTTCTGGGAAGACAAATTCAGAAGGGAAACGATTCTCTCACAGGGTGAGTGACAGACGTGTCTGCATGGCAAGGTTTGGAACCGATGTAGAATCAAGGAAGCTTCGGGTGATCTTGGAGATCACGGGTGGTCTTGGAGACCACAGAGTTAATATAGAATAAGCCTGTTGATGATCTTGGAGATCACGTAGTTATTAGAGTAAACAGGTTGGTGATCTGAGAGGAGGTCACAGAGTTAAGGAGTAGTGTTTGTTGATTTTAATACACTTGTTATATTGGGTTTTGACGTCGAGCTCATGATTTAACAAACTATGATATAATATAGTAAATAGAGTTTTGCACTGGAGATGTGACTGGGACTGAAGGACTGAGACCTGAGCCAGGATAATCTCGACACTGCAATGAATCTGCTTTAATAAGAGAAAAAAAAAAAAGAGAGAGTGAGAGAAGTTCTCAACCGCCAAAGGTAAGTAAAGGTAAGTAAATTTAAGTAAACTTAAGTATATTAGGGGTATAATTGGCTTTTTGAGGTTATTAAGAAAGACTTAAATCCTAAAATTAAAATCCTAAAAACACATTTTTAACAAAAGGAAATTAAAAAGAAAGAACGGATTAAAATAAATTAGGGAATTTCTAAATGTCTTTTCCCATATCAGCATAACTTTGGTCTTCCAAATTTTGTATTTTGTTGAACAAATTGGGAGTTTAAATTGATAAATAAGAGTTGTGTTAAAACTGCTGAGACAACCTACTAGAGAAATGGGTTTAAACATCTGTAAAGGAAAGAAAGATAAGGAAAATGCTAATCCACTTCAGCTTTCTTTTCTTAATGTTCAGTATATGTTAATAAGTGATGGTAAGCGTAGAGTTAGAGAGGAAAGAGTTAGAGAGGAAAGAGTTAGAGAGGAACGAGTTAGTGAGGACAAATTAGAAGGAAAAAAGAAATGTAGGGATATTTGTACGGGAGCGTGTGAATTTTGGTTAACTGAAGTGAATATCAGGGACAGTTTACAGAAGGTAGGCATTGAACTAATCTCCAAGTCTCAGTGTGTCCGACTAGACCCTGATCTGGACTCAGCTCCACTGAGAGGACAACTACAGCCAGCAGCGGTGCAGTGCGATGACCAGCAGGACACTCAGCTGCTACCGGTGCAGAGGGCGCAGGCGGCAGCTCCAGCTGTCCCTAACCTCCATCCAGACCTCGACCTTGTTGCAGCAGAGGAGGTGGATAGGCCTCCATCATGCACCACTCACATACTCCACGGCGAACCGGGAAGGAGGCAATTTATGATTTGAATGCAACCCTGCAAGCACCGATGGTGGAGGTGGCTGCAGGAGATGGAAACACTCAGCTGATCTCCAGACCATGGACATTCACCAATATGAAAGAACCTACCATTTGATCTCTCCCACAAGTGTTAAGTGGGGGAGCGGTATGCAGTGCAACTGGAACCAGCACTGAACAGCAGAGACTGCTGATGACTGAGATGGGGACTCAGTATTCGAAAGTGGCAAGATCCGTCTCTGCACAGGAGCGGTGAATGGTGAATCCAGCATGGGGTCATGCTGATCATGCAGAAAAACTCTTGAACAGCAAGAAAAAGAAAAAGGACAACTGGCAGCATATCAAAACCAAGTCTGCGGGCACAAGAAAGGTCATGGACGGAGAGGAAGGGGACGTGGAAGAACTGACGCTTGTTTCAAATGTGGCAAAATTGGACATTAGATCAGGGATTGTCCTGAGAACCAATACACATAGTGCGATTGAGTAGCGGTGGAGCTGGGGACAGTATATAGAGAGATAATCTGTACCATTGTTTTGTTAAAATGAGGTTAAGGAAATTTTAAACATTAATTTTTGTTGTCACCACGCTGGCTGATAGATTTTATTGGTAGAGATTTGATGTGTTCATTGAGTAATATGCTAATTTTAACATCACAAGGCGTAGATGTAACTAGAGGATTTGATATATGCATATCAATGGAAGATTCTTAACTCTTCCCTCACCTCTGTAAGTAACACTTTCTTGTGTGTTCAATCATTGTGTTGTCTCAGTAGCTTAGATTGACTGACTGGAAAGGTATCAAATTCTGATCTCCATGTTATATTAGGCAAAGGAGAACAAAAACAATTGGTATTGAAAGTTTTAGAACTTTGGACCAAAAGGGGTTATGGGAAGGGAAAAAACATCTGATCCCAATAATAATAATAATTTAATCAGAGGTTTAGAGGTAAATCACAAAAGATTTCTGCAGTGATAAATGCAATTATCTTAAAACAGTTCTTAAAACAGATCAGATCATTATAGCAGGTGATTTCAATATTCATGTAGATGTTGCCAATGACAGCCTTAGTTCAGCATTTAAATCAATAATAGACTCGATTGGTTTCACTCAACATGTGAATCAACCGACCCACTGCCTGAATCACACTCTTGATCTTGTCCTGACATATGGCATTGACATAGAAAATATAACTATTCCAACAGAACCCTCTTCTGTCTGACCATTTTTTACTTACATTTGAATTCAGAATTGTTAATTACGTCAATTCTGGACGGAAATTCTATTATAGTCGATGTCTATCCGACAAAACTGTTCACAAATTTAAAGAACTGCTCCCCTCTTCCCTTCCCTCTCAGCCATGTGTCAGTACAATACAAGAAGATTATCAAAACCTTACTCCCACACTAGTTGATAACTTTGTAAATAGTACTGCAGCCTCACTAAAAACAGCACTTGAAGCTGTCGCCCCATTAAAAAAGAAGAAAGTAAGTCAGAGGAGATTAGCTCCATGGTATAATTCCCAAACGCACGTTCTAAAACGGACATCGCGGAAGCCAGAAAGGAAGTGGCGTTCCACCACTCGCCAAGACTTCCACCTAGCCTGGAAGAATAGCCTTATAAATTACAAAAAAGCACTTAGAAATGCCCAAACCTATTAATATTCATTACTAATAGATGAAAATAGGAACAACCCCAGGTTCCTCTTCAGCACTGTAGCCAGGCTGACAGAAAGTCACACCTCTACTGACCCATCTATTCCTCTAGATCTGAGAAGCAATGACTTCATGAGCTTCTTCACTGATAAAATTACAACCATCAGGGATAAAATCCACCACCTCCTCTCAGTGAATAACACTAATACATTGTTTGGTCCTGAAACCATAGCACCAGATTTATGTCTAAACAAATTTTACTCTATTGATCTTCCTGAACTGACCTTGTTAGTTTCATCATCTAAACCAACTACTTGTCAGCTGTTCCAACTAGACTTTTTAAAGAAGTCCTCCCCCTAATTGACCGTTCCATTTTAAATCAGATTAATATGTCTTTGCTAACCTGCTACGTACCACAGGCTTTTAAGGTAGCCGTTATTAAACCTCTGCTTAAAAAGCCTACGCTTGATTCAGAGGTTTTAGCTAACTCTAGACCCATATCCAACCTGCCCTTCATTTCCAAAATCCTAGAAAAAGCCGTTGCTAACCAGCTGTGTGGTTACTTAGATAGTAACGGTTTATTGGAAAAATTTCAGTCAGGATTTAGAACCCATCACAGCACAGAAACAGCACTATTGAAAGTCACCAATGACCTTCTTATGGCATCAGATGATGGACTTGTCTCTGTCCTCGTCTTGTTGGACCTTAGTGCAGCATTTGACACAATAGATCATAAGATTCTGCTACAGAGATTAGAACAACATATAGGAATTAAAGGAACAGCACTACACTGGTTCAAATCATATTTATCAGATAGATTCCAATTTGTTAACGTTAACAATGACTCCTCCATGCACATGCAAGTTAATCATGGAGTTCCACAAGGTTCTGTCCTTGGACCAATACTCTTCACCTTATATATGCTCCCCTTAGGCAACATTATTAGACAGCACCAAAGCAGACTGCTGGGGGAACTCCCATCATGCACTGAGCACTTCATCACTTCCCTCTGTCTCTCTGCCCCCCCACACCTGTTTATTTATTTATTTATTTATTTTAACATGTCATCATGTCAAAGTGTCACTTTGTCCTCCCATAGTCCCTCTGGCTCTTCTCTCTCTCTCGTTTCAGATAACTCTGGCTGCAGGACAAAAACGACTACCATCACCATTGTTATCATTAATTACAATAACTCAGTAATTCATTAATATATATAATCCTGTTGTAGATCACTACATTGTTATTGTTATAATCAGCCCTGATACTGATGGTGCCCAATTGTTCCCGGTCTCTCTCTCTCCACCTCATCTCTCTATTCTCTCCCCCGCTTTCCACCCTTCTCTCCTTTCCTCCCCCTTCCTTTTCTTTCCTCACCCCAACCGGTCGAGGCAGATGACTGCCCACATTGAGCCTGGTTCTGCCAGAGGTTTCTCCCTGTTAATGAGGGAGTGTTTCCTCTCCACAGTCGCCTGTGCTTGCTCATTGTGGGAACTGTTGGGTTTCTCTACGTTAATATTGTTTTAAGGCCTTGACCTTTAAATGTAAAGTGCCTTGAGATAATGTAAATTATGAATTGGCGCTATATAAATAAAATTGAATTGAATTGAATTCATGTCCCACGGAAATAACATTAACTTTATAACCTTACAGTAAAGTTTTGTTGTGGTGTTGCTAAGTTAAGCTCACGCTACTTACTACTACTGTATATGCAGTAGGAACAGAAAAGCACACATATCGATGTTATTATATATAAAATGCAAAGACTTTCCCTAAGACAACGTGACATACATATCTGTCAATTATGTTACTATGCTTCCCTGCAGACTCTTCACTTCCTGGCCCTTACCGAGACCTGGATCACTCCAGAAAACACTGCCTGAGCTGCTCCCCTGACGATGGCACACCGCTCGTTGTCATGGGTGATTTCAACATCCCCCAGAGAAGCTGCGCTCCTCTGAATTCATTGACTTCTTCTCCACATTTGACCTCACCCTCTTCCCCTCTCCACCGACCCACCGGGCTGGGAACCAACTCGATCTTGTCTTCACAAGATCCTGTAGTACCTCACCACCCTCTGTTACCCCACTCACTGTGTCTGACCACCACGCTGTCACTTTCTCTCTCCCCTTAAAATTCACCACCTCCCTCGCCCCCAGGCCTCACACAGTCATCACCCGCTGCAATCTGAAATCCCTCTCTCCCTCTGCTCTCTCCTCTACTGTTCTTTCCTCACTACCATCTACAGACCAATTTTCACTAATGTCCACTGAGGAAGCCTCCTCCACTCTGCTATCCTCCCTCTTGTCCTCTTTAGATGCTCTATATCCTCTCACCTACCTACCGGCACGATCACCCCCCCCCTTCCCTGGCTGTCTGAATCTCTGCGAACCAATAGATCGGTGCTACGAGCAGCAGAGAGAAAATGGAGAAAATCACATCATCCTGATGACCTTGCCCATTAGCACCACATCCTCTCTGACTTCACCTCAACAGTATCAGCAGCTAAATCTGCCTTCTACCTGTCAAAGATCAACTCCTCTGCCTCCAACCCCAGGAAACTATTCTGCTTATTCTCTTCTCTCCTCACCCCTCCTTCTCCTCACCCTCCTTCCTCCCTCACTGCTGATGACTTTCCAACTTACTTTACCAAGAAAGTAAAAGACATCAACTCCTCATTTACTCCTATGCCCATCCAGAAAGCACCTCCCCCAAACCTCACCTCTGATGGCCTTACCTGCTTCAGCCCTCTCTCCTCTGAAGATGTTCTCACGCTAGTGACGTCTAACCGTGCCACCACCTGTTCCCTTGACCCGATTCCCTCCTCCCTTCGCCAAGACATCTCTCATGACATCCTGCCATTCCTCACCACTCCGATCAACTCCTCCCTCACTTCAGGCATTATTCCAGCTCCTTTCAACCCACCCTAGACTCAGCTGACATCTGAAACTACAGACCTGTATCTCTTCTTTCATTCCTCTCTATAACACTGGAACATGCAGTCTAAGACCAACTGTCCTCCTATCTTTCAGAAAATGACTTCCTTTACCCTAATCAGTCAGGCTACAGGACTGGTCACTCCACTGAGACGGCCCTCCTCACAGTGACTGAGTTTCTCGGTGCCGCCAGAGCCTCGTCCGACTCGTCAGTCCTCATTCTCCTTGACTTATCCTCTGCGTTTGACTCAGTCAACTACCAAATCCTCCTCTCCACTCTGGCTGAACTTGGCATTGCTGACTCTGCTCTGACCTGGTTCACATCATACCTGACAAATCGCACCTTTCAGGTCACATGGAATGGCTCCTTGTCCAATCCCTGCCTTCTGGAAACTGGTGTCCCTCAAAGCTCAGTATTAGGACCACTTCTGTTTTCACTATACACTCGATCGCTAGGCTCTGCAATCACATCGCATGGATTCTCTTACCACTGTTATGCTGACGACACCCAACTGTTCCTCTCTCTTCCCACATCCTCCTCCAGCACCCACGTTGTGACGTGCATCTCGGAATGTCTGGCAGACATCTCCGCTTGGACAGCTACGCATCACCTCAAACTCAACCTTAGACAACTGAACTGCTCTTCATCGCGGGGAAATACTGCCCTCATATGGACCTGTAAGTCACTGTCGAGGATGTCACGGTACCATCTTCGTCGACGGCAAGGAACCTGGGCGTAATCCTAGACGATGGACTGTCCTGCGCCCCCCAACATCACTGCTGTGGCCCGATCCTGCAGGTCTGCCCTCTACAAATGTTGCCTAATGTTAGGCAACATTATCAGACAGCACCACATACAATTCCACTGCTATGCAGACGACACCCAATTGTATATTTCCATGAAGCATGATGAATCTAATCGCCTAGTTCAACTTCAGGAATGTCTCAAAGATATCAAGGCCTGGATGACCCAAAATTTTCTACTTTTAAACTCAGACAAAACTGAGGTTGTTGTAATTGGCCCTAAACATCTCAAAGAAACACTGTCTGGCTTCCAGCTCCACTGTGAGGAACCTTGGAGTGTTGTTCGACCAAGACATGTCATTTGACCCCCATATTAAACTAGTGTCTAGGACGGCTTTCTTCCATCTGCGCAATATTACCAAAATTAGAAACATCCTGTCTAAGCAGGATGCTGAAAAACTAGTCCACGCGTTTGTAACCTCTAGATTAGATTACTGCAACTCTCTATTAGCAGGATGCTCCATGAAGACTGTTAAAAGTCTCCAGTTGGTCCAAAATGCTGCAGAACGAGTGCTGACAGGAACTAGAAGGAGAGATCATATCACTCCTGTCTTAGCTTCCTTACATTGGCTCCCGGTAAAATTTAGAATAGAATTCAAGATCCTGCTCCTCACTTTTAAAGCCCTCAACAATCACGCCCCCTCATATATCAAAGAGCTGATAACACCTTATTATCCAAGTAGCTCACTTCGTTCCCAAAACACAGGGTCTCTAGTGGTTCCAAGAGTCTGTAAGAGTAGAGCAGGAGGTAGAACATTTAGCTATCAGGCTCCTCTCCTATGGAACCAGCTCCCACTCTGGGTTCGGGAGGCAGACACTGTCCCAGCATTTAAAGTAAAACTAAAAACCTTCCTCTTTGACAAAGCCTATAGTTAGGGCTGGATCAGGTGAGTCCTGAACCATCCCTTAGTTGTGCTGCTATAGGTTTAGACTGCTGGGGGAACTCCCATTATGCACTGAGCACTTCTTCACTTCCCTCTGTCTCTCTGCCCCCCCACACCTGTTTATTTATTTATTTATTAGTTTTAACATGTCATCATGTCAAAGTGTCACTTTGTCCTCCCATAGTCCCTCTGGCTCTTCTCTCTATATCGTTTCAGATAACTCCGGCACCGGGACTGCAGGACAACAACGACTACCATCACCATTGTCATCATTTATTACAATAACTCAGTAATTGATTAATATATATAATCCTGTTGTAGATCACTACATTGTTATTTTTATAGTCAGCCTTGATACTGATGGTGCCAAATTGTTCCCGGTCTCTCTCTCTCCACCTCATCTCTCTCTTCTCTCCCCCGCTTTCCACCCATCTCTCCTTTCCTCCCCCCTTACTTTTCTTTCCTCACCCCAACCGGTCGAGGCAGATGACCGCCCACATTGAGCCTGGTTCTGCCAGAGGTTTCTCCCTGTTAATGAGGGAGTTTTTCCTCTCCACAGTCGCCTGTGCTTGCTCATTGTGGGAACTGTTGGGTTTCTCTATGTTAATATTGTTTTAAGGTCTTGACCTTTAAATGTAAAGTGCCTTGAGATAATGTAAATTATGAATTGGCGCTATATAAATAAAATTGAATTGAACTGAACTCCCTCTTGGCTGGACTCCCAGCCTCTGCAGCTAAACCGTTGCAGCGTATCCAGAACGCTGCAGCGTGCCTCGTTTACAATCTTCCCAAATTGTCCCATGTGACCCCCCTCCTCCGTGACCTCCACTGGCTTCCTGTTGGGGCCAGCATCTGATTCAAGATGATGGTGCTGGCCTTCAAGGCCGTCAATGCAACTGCACCTGTCTACCTTCAAACACTAGTCAGACCACATGCCCCAGCGAGAACACTTTGCTCATCTACATCAGCTGGCCGACTGGTACCCCCATCACTGAGAGCAAACAAAGCCCACTCAGCGAAGTTGCGACTCTTCTCTGTTTTAGCACATCAGTGGTGGAACAAACTCCCGACCAATGTCAGGACAGCGGAATCGCATTCCATCTTCCGCAAAAGACTCAAGACTCATTTGTTCAGACTTCCCCTCGACCCTGACTCCCGAGAACTGGAGATGAAGCTGAAACAGCGCCAAAATTTTCAGTGGCATTACGTCTATAGTGGTTTAGCACTACCATAGACAATGAATGGGAATGTGTTTAGGGCCATTTAGCTAAACAATCCACGGCTGCTGCGCGGGAGACCGGGGTCGATTCCCTGATGGAGAGGAACATATTTTTTACATAAAATGTCGAGAATTTCCTGTGAAAGTGAAAAAAATTTAAAAAACTGAATCCACACCTGCATCCACATTAAATGGGTTCCTCCCCTTCCATTCATCAAGTTTGCACAGGATCTAGAAAAGAGGGATTGTAGAGGAGGAAAATATGTTCTCCATCTCATACATTATTATCTATTTGCTCAGGGTACTTTGTAAAAGACAAATAGAAGAAATATCATCTGAAAGAGGACAACAGTTTTGCTCTACTTCCACTGAATGTTGCTTGGTCAGAACCACTTATTCCAACTGTCTGATTAAAGTTTTCATGACTTGTTCAGCATAATTTATATAAATAATATATAGATATAGATATATAAATTGTATAGATAATATCAATATACCTCTAGTAGCTGGGTTAAAGAAGACTGTGACTGTGTTGCTCCTCTTCATTGGAGGGATGAACACAAGAACAGCGAGATACTGTAGGACGAGGACGCTGAGCCAGTATGGCACGGCACTGTACTGACTGGCCCTGAACTGGATGTTAGTGATGTGCACCGTCTCCAACAGACTGGCCACCATCAGGATGAGACTGATGCAGAAGAAAACGTCTGCAGGACACAACATACGACAGTTCAGTCAACTTTTCAATAACATCATGTATCTTAGCTATGATCTTGTGTTGGAAATGATGTTTACAATAAAACTCGAGGAACCTGTTGTTCACAATAAATTAAACAAATTAATAATTTCTTTTAAAGTCACACTGTCCCGTTGACCAAATAATTGACACACTTTTCAGTGGAACTACTTTCTACCAAGAAATGTTCCCTTTCCAGCATCACAGGGGTCGGACACTCACTGATGAGAGGCGTCCCCCTGGTGATGGGCAGCAGGTTGTTCATGATGAGCAGGATGAGGGTCATCTTGAAGGAGGAGCGGATTGGGGCCCAATAATACTCAAGATTAGCCGTATGATACATCTTACTGTGTGGTTGTTCAGGTATATGAGGGGCAGAGGAGATCTCAGCATGTAGATTCCTGAAAAGATCAATGGTTCAGTTACAACCAGTATAGTACTGTTTACTTCCTCTATTTACTTTGTATTCTATTTACATGCTGAAAAACACATATGGGTCACAGTGTAGAAATTGTTAAATAAAACTTTTGACTGTCCTTTCACTTTGCTGGGGACAGTGGAGGGGGCTGAGGCCAACAAGACAACAAGACAACAATAGACTTTATTTGTACACATTCACATTGATAGATATAATCTTTTTTTTTTTTTTTAGTTTATTAGTCTAAGCCAAGAAATATATCCTATATATCATCAAAAATCATGTACAAATACAGGAACAGAAAATCACAGAGATGGATGTAATTTAATATAAAAAACAAAGAGATACTGTGACACATACATCTGCCCGTCATTTATCTGGTCTTTAGTCAAACAGTCTCTTACCTTTGCTGAATAAAACACATCACATGTGTAAAGTAGTTGTAGAGCAACATCTGCTGTAGTTTGTTGTTCTTCAGTCACAGAAGTTGAAGGAAAAGTCGAGGAAGAGAGACAGAGATGAAGCTGAAACAGCGCCATAATGTTCAGTCGCCGGGAGGGGCATTACGTCCATAGTGATTTAACACTACCATAGAGAATGAATCGGAACGTGTTAGGGACGTTTAGCGCAGAAGGCCTGTGTTCGATTCCCGGCAATAGACTATTTTTAGCCAATTTTTTGTATTTCGAAAGTTGAGCAGATGTAATGTCAACATGTACTTCTGGAATTGGTTTATTTGTGTAACAGACAATGCAAACCATTTGAAACTTTTTTCTTGAAATATCAGTTTTGTAATAATAAGATAGTTAAGTGGGCCTTTTCATGTTTTAAAAAATTTTGTGGCAATGACATTGACTTGAAATTGATAGTAGGCACTGCAAGTCAGAACTGTTCATCAATAGGAAACACAAGCACAGCATTCTGTTTACACGGTATATTTTAGAAGCTCATAGAATCAAGACTGTTCCCTTCAAGTCTAAAATACTTTTGTATTGGGTCTGTTGTTTGCATTAGGGGCCAGCTGGGCTTTTATCCCCACCCTGCCCGAGGTGTGAGTTGTTGGGCCATGAAGAGGTATATTGTTATCGTGGTAAAAGGCTCAAAGTTAACTGGAAAGTGATTCTGAGATTTACACACTTCCAGCACTACCAGTAATTCTTTCAAAATGACTTTACAAGCGTGGATACGTCATGAGCCATAGTCATCCATAGTTATGCTGCTATAGGCCTAGACGGCTGGGGGATCACCCATCAGGCACCAGAAACCAGCACCTTCTCTCTTCTCTCTCTGCCTTGTTTATTTTATTGTATCTTATTACATGTCTCTAATTCCTTGGGTCTTCTCCTCCCCTCCTTGGTCCATGCTGTGCGGCTCTCCGGAACCCATCCTGGCTCGGGTCCTGATGAGGGATGGACCTAGTGAGGTCACCGGTTTGTCGCAGGGCTAACGTGGAGGGTCATGCAACCACCAGCACTCTCACCTGAGGACCTCTTACCTTGGAGCCATGTTCACTACTACTACTGCACATGTTGGACCATGAGGGAGGTAGGAGTGCCCGGAGGGACCAACGCGCCCTTGGAAGACCATGCCAACATCCAGGTGCTGATTCCCAGGCTGGATTCAAGCCCATGACCAGAGACTGTGACTCCACCCCCCCTTTATTTCCTTTTGTTCCCCTATATATATTTTTTCTCCACTCAACCCAACCAGTCCTGGCAGAGGCCGTTGATAGATACATGGAGGGAAAGTAGATTTAGTTCTCATGGCCAATGTGTTTGATGTGCAAGTGCTGCCAAATATATACAGAATACATCCTTGCTGGCCCATCCACTGCGGACAGAGAGGGGGATCCCCTCCGTCTCCTGTTTATAATGCATGAAAATCCAACTTAACTGATTAAAGCTTTTGACAAGACCAGTTGGTGCAGTCGTATTTTTTATTATATATAAAAATATATTTTTATTTCTCGCCGGAGTAGTCCTGGTTTGGGGAGATTATTACAGCTGGAGGTGCAGCGTGCAGGGAGAAGAGGCATGATAACCTGTGTTATGTTATTGCTCATAGTTGTTTTAGCTTTATGGTGTATTGAGTGTTAGTCGTTCAGTTTTGATTGCTTTTTTGTCATAGGGTTAAATATTAAAAACCTATGTTGGAGCTAGTGAAATAGGAAGTATATTCTGGGGATGTATAGTACGAGACCTGAAGAGGTCTTTCTGAGCTTGCTCCACAGAGCGCTTTGTGAACTTGGGGTTCAGGGGTTTTTTTGTTTTTTTTTTGTCATCAAGAAATTAAAGCATTTCTTGATGATTTTAGCCTTTCTGATCCCTGGCGGTTCTTGTATCCTACAGGAAGAGAATACTCCTTCTTTTCCCATGTCCACTACACTTACACTCGAATTGATTATTTTTTTATAGATAATAAATTCATCTCAAACCTTAAGTCATGTAAATACGAAAGTATTGTTATTTCTGATCACGCTCCCCTGGTTCTGGTACTAGCTTTTCCAGATGCTGACTATACAAGGAGACACTGGAGACTAAATCCATTGTTACTCTCCGACGAGAGCTTTCTCTCCCACATCTCTACACATATTAAAACTTTTTTAAGCATCAATAGAACACCTGATGTGTCTAATAAGACAATTTGGGATGCTATGAAAGCGTACTTAAGAGGAGAAATTATATCATTCTCAGCATATAAAAACAAGTGCTCAAAGCAGAAACAGACTGACATTGCTAATCAGATTTTAAACATAGATAAACAACATGTAAATTCACCTTCACCTGATCTGTACAAGGAGCGCTTGAAACTTCAGGCCGAATTTAACGTTCTTTCCTCTCATGAAGTCGAAAGTCTCTTACTTCGGAGTAAAAGTAACTATTATGAGCACGGTGGAAAAACTGGCAAACTCCTGGCTACTCAGCTGCGTGGGTTGAGAATGAACCAACTTATTGCTGGAGTACAGACTGATAATGGATGTATAACATCTGACCAGAAAGAGATTAATGACAAGTTTAGAACTTTCTACTCAAATTTATACTCTTCAGATTGTACAGCAGACTTGAATATTATGGAAAACTTCTTTAATAACCTTGACTCACTGTCCCTTTCTCAAGACCATCACCCAGGAGGAAATTTCAGCAGCTATATCTTCTATGCAATCAGGTAAATCCCCTGCCCCAGATGGGCTTCCATCAGATTTCTTTAAAAAAATTCTGCTGATCTAGCCCCCATCCTGTGCTCAGTGTTCTCTGATTCCTTAAACTCAGTTGCACTCCCTCCCTCGTTCAATCAGGCCTGTATCTCCTTGTTGCTGAAAAAAGGCAAAGACCCACTAGATTGTGCTTCATACAGACCGATTTCATTGCTAAACACGGATGTAAAAATCCTCACCAAAGTTTTGGCCCACAGACTGGAGGATATCCTTCCTTCTGTAATATCGCCAGATCAAACTGGTTTTATTAAAAGACGCCATTCGTTTTACAATATTTGTCGGCTATTTAATATTCTGTAGTCCCCCAAACATGTGGATTCAGAGTGCCTTGCCTCTATGGATGCTGAGAAGGCATTTGATATAGTAGAGTGGAATTATCTTTTTTTTTACACTTGGAAAATTTGGTTTCGGTTCTGTCTTTTTGTCCTGAATCAAAACATTGTATAAATGTCCTTCAGCCTCTGTTTTGACCAATAGTCATTACTCTGAATACTTTGATTTACACCGTGGGACCTGGCAGGGTTGCCCACTAAGCCCACTCCTTTTCGCAATTGCCATTGAGCCTCTTGCAATTGCCTTACGTAGCAACGGGCGGGTACAGGGAATATGGAGGGGAGGAGTCGAACATAAAGTCTCGCTGTATGCAGGCGACCTACTTCTGTTTGTTTCAAAACCAACCACTTCTCTACCAGAAGCCCTCACGATCTTAGATAATTTCAGTCAATTTAAATAAAAGCGAACTATTCCCAATTAATAAAGAAGCTCTTAAACTTAACTATACCCATCTCCCATTGAAGGTGGTGAAAGATCAATTTAATTACCTCGGAATTTGTGTCACCAGAGAATTCAAAAACTTGTTTCAATCAAATTTTCTCACTTTATTTGATCAGGCAAAACAGATTTTGTCTCTGTCCCTTATTGGAAGAATAAACTCGATTAAAATGACATTGCTTCCAAAGTTCCTCTACTTGTTTCAATGTCTTCCCGTTCTCATCCCCAAATAATTTTTTAGGGCCCTTGACTCATTATTGATATTTTACATTTGGAATGGTAAACACCCTCGGCTGCGGAAAGCATTTCTCCAAAGATCCAAGCAGGCAGGGGGAATGGCTCTGCCTAATTTCCAGTACTACTACTGGGCAGTGAATATTGGGTGTTTGTTATTTTGGAGACATTTCTATCTTGAACCCACTTCCCCGGCCTGGGTTACAATGGAGGTCTGTGCCAGTAACCCTGTTTCCTTACCTTGCTTTGGATATTCCCAAGAGCAACCCAGTAGTTAAACACTCCCTGTTAATCTGGGGCCAATTTAGGAAAAGTTTTGGACTACAGCTTTTTTCACTTAAAAGCCCAATTGCTGCTAACCATCTATTTGCTCCTTCAATGGCTGATGGCGCATTCAATATTTGGCACAGAAAAGGTTTGAGATGCTTTGAAGATCTATACATTGATAATTGTTTTGCGAGCTTTTCTCAACTAACAGAAACTTTTTGGCATTGCCAAAACCCACTTTTTTTAGATTTTTACAAATTAGGACTTTTATACAGCGCTTAACAACCCAATTTCCTTATAAACCCCCAGTTACCCCTGTTGATATATTTCTTTCTGTTAACCCCACCTCTAAAGGTATATTGTCCAATCTATATAACCTTATTTCCAAACTGCACTGCTCTTCAGTGGCAACTATAAGAACTGCTTGGGAGCAAGACCTAAATTACACCTTTACAGAGGACACATGGGACTCGGTGCTTGATCGGATACACTCCTCTTCTATGTGTTCTTGACATGCACTTTTACAATTTAAAGTAGTGCATCGAATCCACATGTCAAAAACCAAATTAGCGCGAATGTATCCTGATGTCGACACTACATGTGATAAATGTAAAGGCGCACCTGCCTCACTCTACCACATGTATTGGACATGTCCCTCTTTAGGTAACTTTTGGACATTGGTTTTCCATGCGTTATCAGATATCCTCCATCATCGAATTGAGCCCAATCCCTTGACTGGTATTTTTGGCATTGCTCCAGATTTGAACTTACATAAAGCTACGCTCAACTTTCTTGCTTTTGCCTCTTTACTAGCCCGACGAGCTATTTCACTTAAGTGGAAGGACCCAGCTCCTCCTTGCTGTTCACATTGGCTCAGAGACATGATATCCTGCATGAATCTAGAGAAGATTAGATACACTATTCGGGGATCAGAAAACAAATTCTACAGAATATGGCACCCCTTCTTGGTATTTTATGAAAAACCTTCAACAATAATTTTTGAGTAGCCCCCCCCACCCCCCCCCCCCTTTTATTTTTTTTATTTTTAAATTTTTTAAATTTGTATTATCTATTTTATTTATGTATCTATTTTTCATGTATTTCACCTTTTTTTGGTGGTGTCTGTGCTGTGCTTTTTTCAGTTATTAAATTTATTAATCTTTTATCTTTCCAAGCGTGGTTGTAATTTTTTTATTTTTTATTATTATTATTATTATTCTGTCTATTTACATTTTTTTGTCAGTAGATGTTTAAGTATGTCCATGTCCGGATGTTTTGACAAGGGATTGTTTTGTGTTATGGATGTTGTACGAAAAATCTAAAAAACTTTTTTCCTGTGCATTGATTGTCTTATATGTATTTTATCATTAATAAAAAGACCATTGAAAGAAAAGTAGTTTGTAAAGAATTGTTTTGCTGTATTGAGAGACCTGCCTGAGATTAACAGATAATTTACTCAAGCTGAAAAGTGCACCACCAGTGATGATGATTCTCAGACTGAGTGAGGTTGTGACGATATGTAATTACTTGCCAAAAAGCCCTTTTTTATGAAGTTACAACTAATTAAACACATTCCTGCACATGCCTAAACATGTTTAAACACATTAGCAGCAGTGTTCAAACATTGTAAGTGAAAGAAGTTTGACTTCTGACCCAGCTCTGAAAGCTGCCTGAAATGGACCACACTAAATGTCTGATTACTAGCAGCCAGTTTGTGCTAGGGTGGAAAGCTGATATTGTTGGGAAGAGGAGAGTCTAATCTTTAATTTGGTGTATAAAGGCAAAATTAAGCAAATTTTTTCTACTTGTCAGCGCCAGTGTACCAGGCGATGTACGAGTTCTTACCCCTTTTGCAAAATAACTTCCGCAAAATCCCACCCCCCCAACCGAACTCCACTCCCCGCCCGCTCTCCCCTTCCCCAACGGGCGCTGACCTTCGGGGACGTGTGCATTTATCAGACCCGTGGTGCCCCGGCTGCTTTGGTGACACTAGATGACCTCGAACTGGCCCTCGTGGTGGCGACGTCTCATTTGAATGTCTGCCCTATCAACTTTCAATGGTACTTTTTGTGCCTACAATGACCACAGGTAACAGGGATTCAGGGTTCGATTCCAGAGAGGGAGCCTGAGATCAATTATTATTAAATTATTGATGACCATATACGACAAAGAATGACATAATGTGCCACACTCACGGCTGATGAAGGGCTGGATGCTGAGGGTCAATGAATTGTGTGAGATGTGTCAAATCTGTTGGTTATTATTTTTTGTTCATTATCATATGTAAACAAATGGAGGCAAGATTTTTAAAATATATTTTGCATTGAAGAAATAATTGTCTGCATTCAGATTGAGCTCTATATCATCAAATCAGTAATGATTGGATGACTAATGTGCATAACAAAGACATAAATATTACATAAACCAATCCTTTTAGCCCAGTATTAAGCGGAACATAGTAAATTAAATTAAATGGAAACAGTCAAACACATTTGCAGAAGCATTGACAATTGTATTGATTTAATATACACACATACAAATATTAATAATATGCATTTTCATTAATATCTTATGCCACTGACAGTATTCGACCAACACTCACAAAGCACTGCTCAATAGCCATGAATCTATGAATGAAATTAAAATATGAAACCTTTATTTGCAGTGTCAAATCACATTGAACACATGAACAACACACAACAATACAATGCTTAATCACAGAATGTCAGTGCCTGTGTTGTGCATCAATAGCTCTCACACACTAAAATCACATAGATCAACATGTAAATATACATCCTCTCAATAATTTCGCATCAGTTTTAGAAACCAGCCAGCATCTAGGTCCACACTTTCCTGACACACAAACACAGACACACATTTTTTACAAACACGAATCCAAACATGCTGCAGAAATGCACAATTCCCCATGCTCTCAGTGACACACAATGCAACAATTAGTTTGCAAAAATGTACCCACTTCCCGGTGATGGTAAAGTAGTTGACTACAGCTGCTCTACAGTGTTTTCCATTTTCATTATTTTATTTTCATCCTACTACATTTATTTTATAATGCTTGTGCTGTTAAGATTTCACACTATGTACTTACTGACACATAGACTTATATTTTGTTGATGCTTATGTACATATCTACATACTTAATTTAACACTTCATAGCATATTTAATTAATTCCCTCAAGCATATCACACATTATCTAATGGATCTGAAATCCTTGATTGATTTTCTTCATTTGGTCAAGAGACTAACCTCAGTCTCAGACAGGGATCACTTAGCTATCAGTGCAACATGTGTATAGTAGCCGCCTAGCTCAGGATTTGTGTATGCTCCGCAGTGATGTGCATCATATAGAAGTCAACCTGATAAACCCCCAGGGGCCGCCATGTTGTGCAGTTATAAAAATTGCCATGGAAACGGTTGCTTCTTAAAAATCTTCTTTGATGATTGATGTGGCGGCAACCATCAAAGGGATTGCTGGCCTGCAAATCCTTATCAAATCCAATCAAAGAACCAAAAACTCTAGACATTAAAGGATATTTCTTTGGTCCTCTGAACTACCAAACATAAATAACAAGTTCCCTTGCTTCAAGTTATTAGCTTGTGAAAATAACAGACCGTCAACTGAGAAGACCACAGTCCTCATTAGTGAAGACAACAATCCTGCCTACGGAGACAACCGCTGATTTGTTCATTAAATATTCATCAAGAAGACACTGCTCTCATAACTACAAATCCCCCTTTACCAAAATGGACATCCTGGTAAGAATTTTTTTTTTTTAGAAATGTATGTTCAGGTTGTGTTGAGTGGACTTTTAATAATGAATTCCATGTTTCTATTTTTCAGGCATGTGGAACAATGCAGTCTGAGATTAAGGCTCTGAAAGAGAAGCTCAAACTGAATGATGAGCTTCTGATAAGGGAGCAGGAGAAAATGACAGCTCGCTCTAAAGCCCACATTGGTGTCCTGGCTGAACTGGCTGTACAGAGCAACAAGGTGAAGGCTCTGGAAGAGAAGCTCAAACAGAACGATGAGCTTCTGATGAGGGAGAAGGAGAAAATGACAGCTCACTCTAAAGCCCACAATGGCAAACTGGCTGAACTGGCTGTACAGAGCAACAAGGTGAAGGCTCTGGAAGAGAAGCTCAAACAGAACGATGAGCTTCTGATGAGGGAGAAGGAGAAAATGACAGCTCACTCTAAAGCCCACAATGGCAAACTGGCTGAACTGGCTGTACAGAGCAACAAGGTGAAGGCTCTGGAAGAGAAGCTCAAACAGAACGATGAGCTTCTGATGAGGGAGAAGGAGAAAATGACAGCTCACTCTAAAGCCCACAATGGCAAACTGGCTGAACTGGCTGTACAGAGCAACAAGGTGAAGGCTCTGGAAGAGAAGCTCAAACAGAACGATGAGCTTCTGATGAGGGAGAAGGAGAAAATGACAGCTCACTCTAAAGCCTACAATGGCAAACTGGCTGAACTGGCTGTACAGAGCAACAAGGTGAAGGCTCTGGAAGAGAAGCTCAAACAGAACGATGAGCTTCTGATGAGGGAGAAGGAGAAAATGACAGCTCACTCTAAAGCCCACAATGGCAAACTGGCTGTACAAAGCAACAAGGTGAAGGCTCTGGAAGAGGACAATGTGGCTCTGAAGGAGAAGGTGGCCCTTTTGAAAAGGGATTTGAGCAGGCTTGAGCTTGTGGTGACAGAGATGGAGGAAAGGCAAGCTCACAGCCAAAAGATTGACTCCATGGACAAGGAGACTCAAACCAGCGATCTGCTTCAGGATGAGAATAATGCTCTTCAAGAAGAGCTGATGAAGCTCAGAGCTTCTTATCATGAGGTCTGTCTGAATCAGACTACCAACCAGGAGAAGTTCGACACTGAGCTCCAGGAGGAGAAGCAGGAAAAGAACGTTCTCCAAGAAGAGCTGATGAAGCTCAGAGATTCTTATCATGAGGTCTGTCAAAATCAGACTACCAACCAGGAGAAGTTCAACACTGAGCTCCAGGAGAAGAAGGTTCTCCAAGAAGAGCTGATGAAGCTCAAAGCTTCTTACAATGTGGTCTGCCACTGTCATGAAGCTGATGTTTCCAGTCGGGAGCTCAATGGAGAGAGTAAGGATGATGTCACTGAGGAGAAGTCTCTCTCCAGTGTTCTCCCTGAGAAACCAAAGAAGACTTCACTCTGGAAGAGAATCCGCCACGCTCTGGGGTTGAGAAAACCACAGTGTTGGAAGTAGTCAGCAGCGCCCATCCAACAGCACCTGAGCTGACCTTACCCAGTGTTGTAATGTAACGAAGTACAAATACTTCTTTACATTTCTACTTAAGTAGAAATTTCACATATCTGTCCTTTACTTTGTTATTTTTATTTCTGACAACTTTCACTTTTACTCCACTATATTTCCTAAGTAAAATGTGTACTTTTACTCCAAGACATTTCTCCTAACCATCTTCGTTACTCATTACTACAAATTAAAATCAGAAGAAATTTGAGTTGGTGACGTAATGCCGTAAACTTTTTGTGGTATATACGTGTGCCTGCAATATATATTATGCCAGTGGGTGGCAGTGTCACTCGATGTACCCCATGAAGAAGAGAGTGACTGTGACTGGTACCTGAATAAGAAAGAGTAAAGTTTGTTCCTCTGAATTAGCTTGCCTGTTATCTTCTTTTTTCATTTACACTACACAACACATTCGTTGTCATGTCAACCGCCAAGCACGAAGAAGAAGAAGTCCCGCTTGTCTGGGTGTTGTGGTGAAAAACTAAGTTCCACTCGTGGTCCAAAAATTCCAAAAATTCAGTCAAATAAAAAAGCAGTAGAAGTCAACTTAAAAGCCGCAGAGTTTTATTGTCGACAACAAAACCTGAGAGCATTCAGTAGCGAGCCGGAGCTGCACCAGAAGAACTCTGACTAACAGTGGTGTTGCTCCGCTTTATCTATCCTTAAGGGCCACAACTGTTACGACCTTCCCCCTGGAAAGTCTCCAAGCACCGGGGTTACTTGCGTACGTTGGACTTGAGTTTACCCCTGGAAAGCCTCCAAACACCTGGGTTGCTTTGGCCTTGGAGCTGGGACTTTCCCTCTGGAGAGCCCCTACCGTACCATGATGAGTCTCTTTTTCTTTTACACAGTTTTTCTTACTCTTGACACCATTATATCTGTCCAAACCATTTGCTATTTTTTAAAAGATATTTGTCTCTGATTTTACACCATAATATCAGACTGCCTTTAAAAAAAAAAAAGATTATCATTTCTTCACACAAGTTATACATACACTACATACTGATTGTTACACATAGAGTATATTGTTTGATTCGTTTGATGATTCGTAATATATGTCTTAAACTTATTGTAATCATTAGCAATTTATGTTATAATCACTCCTCAGTTTGCAGTGCAGATTAAAGGTACATAGTGACATTCATATGTGACACAGTGTAATGAACAGAAATTTTACTGCACGGGCATGTCACATTATTGATGCCATCATGGAAGCACTTGCTGCTGGCTCTGCTGCTAACGTTAATGCTCCAGTAGCAGATGACAAGCATCTCGACTAAAGTGGTGAAACTTGGTGAACTCCGTGGTGGTGATGAAGATAACGTTACACCGGCCGTATTTTCAAGAAATATTTTCGTAAGTTGGAGTGAAAGATTCTTCCTACCGGATTAAGTGCCTGTTATGCCTACAGAGAGTGACTGAAATATTGGCATTCAAAAACTCCCCGTCCAACCTGAAGAAGCACATCGAGATAGGTTAAATACATTTTCATTCAATGAAGCCATAATGTCATGTTGGGACCTGGTATCTGTGAACCATAGTTGGGCCTACATGTGTAGTCAAAAGCCTGACCGCATGTCTCCTTTGCTCTGGAGACAAAGGAGAGCTTCCAGAACTCAGTCTCCCAGGGTGCTTCATCTTCACATATAGGTGGTAAAACTGCTCCTGAAGACAACTCTCAACCACTATTGGTCACTGTGTGCCCCATGACCCATGAGGTCACAAGGCCAATATAAGCCGAGTTTCCTAGCTCTCTTCTCTGTTCTGCCTCTTCCCCTGCTGACCGCTCCTGGTGGAGTAGGTTCTGGCCCTGCTCTCCCAGCCAGGGAGACTTCCTCCCTACACAAGCTCCTCAACTTCCAGCAGGCCTGCCTGGAGCAGACTGCTAAAACATTCCAAAGGCAGTGACGCGAGAGCCTGCCTAAGAACTTCAGCACAATTGGCCACGACACAAGGTCTGACCAGCAGATGCACAACAGGAGCCACCAACCAACAAGACCACTTCACTCGACTTCAAACAGCACATCCAAAAAGGACCTTTCCCTCTTTTTCATGGACGGGTAACACAACTGGGCTCTATTATTACGCTAGGCTAAGCAAAGGACTGTTTAGTCCTATTTCTATTTCATGTGATGTTTATAAGTTTGAATTGTGTTGTTGTGATATTTGGTAATATGTTATTTGAAAGTTAATGTTAGTTCTGTTATACTGATCAGTTTCTTTGCATGCATCTAACTACTTTCTTTAACCTGGCACCAACACCTCACACACTCATTTCCACAAACTTAACACATACATGTGATCTCAGCCACATGGTCTCACAACTCCATCTTCATTAATGTTGCATAAGTGTGAATTTTGCCAACCTCTACACTGTCAAGAACTCCATATCCTTCAACTTTGCTAGCTATTGATGTGGTAATTTTGGTTATAGTTATTTATTTAATTATTAATCAGAGTTCCAAATGTGTAGTCAGTAAGACTTATTTCTTAAATTGGCTATCTTTTCCCTTCCTTTGAAGGGTGGTGCCCCGATTTATCCTTTATCAGTTTAATATTAATATTTTTAATATTAATATTTAATATTTCTCTGATAGCCACATTTATTGAATGCCCAAAAGCACACCATTTAATGGTGCCCCGCATGAAGGAAAGTACATAATCGTACCCCGCGTAAGGGAAAGTACATAATCACAACATTTTTGGTGCTCTGTGTGAGGCAAAGTCATGAATAATAACATTATTTTGACTCCTCGTGGAGCACAGCACAACAGTCAAAGTTATTTAAGTGATCGCTGCTGATGACGGGCTCTCCATCTCCTCTTTAGTCGCATCCATTTTTTTTGCCTAAATATGGATTTATCCTCACCCAAAAGGCAGAGCATATTCTCCAGTCCCTGCAAAGGCTTTGTTCTCACATGTGAACTGGTCAACGCACCCCTCCAGCCAGCCACGTCAGATGAAGATTCAGAGAGACTGCATGGAGAGGACACTGTGATGGGAGAATCTCCAAGAGTAGTCACACCACTGGGGCTGTGAGGTGGCCACCTTTTGTGTTTTCCTCCTGTGGATGACTGCTCTTCAGGGTAGGACAATTTCTCTTCCAGGAGTCTTTGGAGCTATTATATATGGATTGTTGGACAGAGCTGGAATTAGTGATACTGTGGCTTAATTGTTCATTTCTTCTTTGTTCCACAGGCACAGCAGCAGTGCAGCACGGCTAATCTCCAATTGGGACATGATGTTGCAACTTATCACCTAACTAATACTATTTCCAATAATGTGACTATGCCACGGAAATAATTCAGAAAAGAAAGGAGTACGCGGGAATTAAGAAAGTTTTAAAAGAGAGAGGAATCCGTTTCTAGACACCTATGGCCAGAATGAGGATACACTGGGACACCGGCCCATGGCCATGGCAACAGGTAGGAAACAAAGAGGACACCGCAACACGAGCAAAACATAAACTACAGAAATACAGAGGAATGGACAAATAAAGTATGTAAGTGCATCTAAATGAATAAGTAAGTGAAAGATAACACATGTTAGACACTGAAGACAAATAGTCTAAGAGATTGTATATAGGTCTTCAGTCTTCACTGTTAGGACTGATCGGACGCTGTATGTGTGAGCTATAATGATCACTTCATTCCCAAAACACAGGCTCTCTAGTGGTTCCAAGAGTCTGTAAGAGGAGAGCAGGAGGTAGAACATTTAGCTATCAGGCTCCTCTCCTATGGAACCAGCTCCCAATCTGGGTTCGGGAGGCAGACACTGTCCCAGCATTTAAAGTAAAACTAAAAACCTTCCTCTTTGACAAAGCCTATAGTTAGGGCTGGATCAGGTGAGTCCTGAACCATCCCTTAGTTGTGCTGCTATAGGTTTAAACTGCTGGGGGAACTCCCATTATGCACTGAGCACTTCATCACTTCCCTCTGTCTCTCTGTCTCTCTGCCCCCCCACACCTGTTTATTTATTTATTTATTTATTTTCAACATGTCATCATGTCAAAGTGTCACTTTGTCCTCCCATAGTCCCTCTGGCTCTTCTCTCTCTCTCGTTTCAGATAACTCTGGCACCGGGACTGCAGGACAACAACGACTACCATCACCATTGTTATCATTAATTCCAATAACTCAGTAATTCATTAATATATATAATCCTGTTGTAGATCACTACATTGTTATTGTTATCTCTCTCTTCTCTCCCCCGCTTTCCACCCATCTCTCCTTTCCTCCCCCCTTACGTTTCTTTCCTCACCCCAACCGGTCGAGGCAGATGACCCCCCACATTGAGCCTGGTTCTGCCAGAGGTTTCTCCCTGTTAATGAGGGAGTTTTTCCTCCCCACAGTGCTTGCTCATTGTGGGAACTGTTGGGTTTCTCTACGTTAATATTGTTTCAAGGTTTTGACTTTTAAATGTAAAGTGCCTTGAGATAATGTAAAATATGAATTGGCGCTATATAAAAAAAATTGAATTGAATTGAATTAATGAGACAGATGCTCAAGAGAATCTGGATAACAAGAATGGACCTCACTAAGGAGGGGCCCCCATATTTCATCTGAATTTCCCCTCAACCCACGGGGGAAACGTGGGGGGCAAGTGCCTACTGTTGTATTCTTAGTTCGATTTTTTTTTTATTGCTGAGTTGCTCAATGTTCTTTGGGCTATTGTTTGTTCTTTGGGCTATTGTTTGTTCTCATGGTATATAACATGGAGTATAATGCCATTTTCCAAAGCTATAAATGAACAGCATATCGTTAGTGTCGTTAAATGTTAATGGTTTAAATAATCCAATTAAAAGGACTAAGATAATTTTGAAAATGAGAAAACTTAAGGCTCAAGTTATCTTCATGCAGGAAACACACCTTTCCCAGGAAGAGCATGAAAAGCTGAAGAAATTTGGTTTTAGAAACACCTATTACAGTACTTGTAAACAAAGCAACAAAAGAGGTGTGGCAATACTTATACAAAACTCAACTAAATTTGAATGTCTAAAAGAAATCAAGGATACAGAAGGACGATATATTATAGTGAAGGGGAAACTACAGGAAGAGACGGTTACGTTAATTAATGTATATGCCCCTCCAGAGAGTACTAAACAATTCTTTAAATCATTATTCCCAGTCATGGCCTTAAAATCTGAAGGTATAGTGATATGTGCTGGTGATTTTAATATGATAATGGATCATAGGGTAGACACAACAAGTATAAAAAGAAATAAGACACATATATCTAAATTTGTAAACATGTCGTTGAAGGAACATGGACTGGTTGATGTATGGCGTGAACTGCATCCGAAGGAAAAAGACTATACACATTACTCTACTTTATATAACACCCCTCGCCCGGGGAGTAACTCAATGTAGAACCGCCACTGCCCTTAAGGAAGGTGGATTGCCACCCTCATGTAATGAAGCAATCATATCTGTAATCCCCAAGGAGGGTAAAGACGCAGAATATTGTAACAATTACAGACCCATTTCTATGCTCAATGTAGATTACAACATATACACATCCATTATAGCAAGGAGATATCAGAATTTCATGACAGAATTAATTGATGAGGACCAAACTGGATTTACTACAGGACGACAAACATTAGCGAACATAAGAAGGACCCTGCAAATAGTAAACTCGATACAAATGAAGGAAACTAAGGCTATATTGCTGAGTCTTGATGGCGAAAAGGCTTTTGATGGCGTAAATTGGATATTTGTATATTTAACATTAGAATGTTTTGGATTTAACAAAGAAGCCATTAAATGCATCAATACAATATACCAGAATGCTATAGCTAGAATAAAAAATAATGGTAGTCTAACAAAAAGCATAAAGCTACAGAGGGGAACATACCAAGGATGTTGCCTGTCCCCTCTCCTCTTTGACTTATACATTGACCCTCTGGCGCAGGCTATAAGACAGTGTGAGGAAATAAAGGGAATACATATTAAAAAACAAAAACATGTAATAAGTCTGTTTGCAGACAATGTAATAATATATTTAGAAAGACCTGATACAAACCTAACACATTTAAGTATATAAGTATATACGGAGACCACTCATTATATAAAACAAATGTGAATAAAACACAGATTCTGGCTTTTAATTATACCCCTTCCCAAGAAATTACAAATGCTTATAAATGGAAATGGAAGTCATAAAGCATAAAATATCTTGGGGTAACCCTAACAAAACAGATAAGCCATCTTCAGAAGATAAATCCAGCCATGTTTTCATTGTGATCAGATTCATATACAAATTAAGAGGATATTGAGAGATGGTCAACCATATCACTGGAGGTCAGTTCAAAGATTGACATTATTAAAATGAACATTTTCCTGATGCTGTTGTATTTCTTCCAATCCCTTACTGTCAAGATACAGTTGGAAAGATTTAAAACCTGGGACAAAATGATATCGAGGTTCATTTGGAGTGGTAAAAAACCAAGAATAAAATATAGCACGCTACAACTGGCTAAGAATCGGGGGGGATTCCCATGGCACTCCCAAATTTAAAGGATTATTATGAGGCAGCACAACTTGGTCAAGTGGTGTGACAAGCATTATAACTCCAAATGGAAAGAGATTGAGATGAGGGTGGCTAGCAAACCAGTGCAATCCCTTTTGGGCAACATTACATTGATAAAAACTACTCAAAGGTTCAATAGATCCAATAACCTCCCACACACTGACTATCTGGGCTGATTTCAATAAAAGGCATAGATTGGAAAAGAAAGTGAGATTGTTGAGCTGGATTGCATATGATGAAAGATTCAAGCCAAACTTGAGTGACCTGACATACAGGAACTGGGAGAGGAAGGGAATCACTGCCATGTGTACAATACTAAAGAATGGAAACAACATGTCTTTTCAGGACCTTAGAGAAATGTATGGATTAAAAAATTAGGATTTTTTTTAGATAACTACAGCTAAGGGATTATATTATAAGGGAAATAGGGAGCGCAAAAATATTAAACGGAGTGATAGATGTACTAATGCGAGTATATAATGGGTCAAAAATCAAGGTGGTATCTGTGTTATATCAAAACCTCAGAGACTGTACGAGTGCTTCAACTGATTACATTAGGGCTAGATGGGAGACGGAGCTGGTCCTGCAGTCAGGCCCCCAGTTTAGCCAGGCAGGGCCTCACAACCAGTCACAGGTTAGGTACTAACTATAGGTTAGAGAGCGATTCAGAGGAACTTTATCAATACCTGTATCAAGAAAGATACTTATTAATGGAGGAGGTCGTAATTCATGATTACTCAGAGTAGTGAACCTGACTGAGTATAGAGACGTTTACATTGGTAGAAACCTCCCGTTTGGCACGAAGAAATTCTTCTTTCATTAAATTGTAAAAACTGTGCATGATTGATTTCTTCTGTGGTTGTTTAAAGAATCAGTGGTGTCAGTGATAGTGCTGTGCTTTAGAGTTCTGGGAAACACCACAGAGCAACTACAGGTTACAGATATTATTCATCTTTGGTTCATCATGTTCAGGAGGACAATATTAAGATCAGGACAGAGATTATACAAGGCTGGGTTAGGTATAAATGTGTGTGGTAAAGTATATGAGTTGCTTATGGACGAGGCAGTTATGTGATCCTGTAAGATAACTATAGAATAGATTTTTTTATTTGTATCTGAAAGAACATAGTTCCAAAGAAATCAGGTGTAATCATGACAGTGGATGTATAGTATATAGTATATAGTATATAGAAGCATAGGAAGTGTCCATATCTCCATTTAGCTCAAAATCACAGTGAAAAAATATCACAACAAAACAGCTTCTAAATAAAAGTATTAGATTCTTGTGTGACCCAGGTTAAAAATCTGTATTAAAAACAATAAATTAGTTGATTGAATGACGACAAGTGAAACTCATGGTGGAAAAATCAATTCATTAATACTACGTTTTGGTTAATAATAAAAAACAGATGTTTATCTAAAAGGAGAGATAGAACCATAATAAAATAATTTATAGAGAGTTTTAGTTTGAAGGAGACGGGTTGGAGACGGTCTGTCACCCAATCAGAAAAGAAGCCCCGCCCATTGAGCTGATCGGAGCAGGTTCACTTCCTCTGAAGTTGCCGGGAAGAGAGAGAGCAAGGCGCATTAAACAGACACTCACCATAGGAAGATCAAACAAGAAAAGTGGATCAGACTCGGAAAAGCTGCCGAAGAAATCTCCCGGGACGACCAGGACCTGTGTGAGCACAGTCGGAGGAACCTGTCGGGAAAAGAAACGCATCGGTGAGCGGCCGTCTTGATGTGCTAGGCTAATAGCTAATGCAATGAGTTAACCGTTAGCATAGGAGCTAACATCAGAGCACTAACTCCGGTGCTGATTGGCGCGAGAGAGACACACTACGACACACCACACATTAATGCTGAAGCCCTGATCCGACATTTTAAAGGTGCATTGTGAGACATTTGTTTGCTCCTTTGTTGCACATAGAGCTGTATTATGTGTGTGTTTAGCACCTTATTTGTGCATTCTAAGCTCATCCAGCCATATTTTATTAGCTGTGCACATTACATGTTTTTCTTTCTAGATGATTGATATTGTTTTATGTGCTAATTACGATGTAAAGAGCACAGGATATTTTGATACTGTTGATTTGGAGTGAGGAAGATTAGTTAAATAACATAATCTGATATTTTGAGTGTTGCTTATTTTATTACTGAACATTGTGATAGCATGTTGCAACAGTAATTGAGTAAAATTGTTATTCTCTATTAGGCCTGGGACGATAACAAATTTTGCTGGACGATATATTGTCCCACGAATTATTGCCGATAAACGATATTATTGTCAACATGATAATATATCATAATAATGCACACCCTTTCAAATACAATAAACTTTTATTTTTCAGTAATTTTTTACCATCGTAATTGTAATTTCAGGAACGTTGAAATATCCTAAATAAATAAAACAAACAAAGAATAAAATGGACTCTCAGTCTCTGTTAGCAAAAACAGCACTCAAATATAAAACCACACACAACCAAGACAATAAATAAAATAGCTTATCAAGTCTCGATTAACAAAATTGCACTTCAATAAATATTGAACATTTAGGCCGTTTGTGACATGTATTTTCTCGCAGGCAATTCGTTCTGTCTGTTAAACGTTTGCAGCATCTCTCTCAATGCTGGTTTTTCAACTGTACTAAAGGGCAGCATTTCTTTTGCGATGCAGCGAACTACCATTTTTGCTCCATTTATATTTACTTTGTCGACCAAACGCCTCAGTGAGTGTTGACTTTCGGGACGAAGGCTCGGCATCTTGAGGTGCACTTTTTTTTCCCCAGCTGGGAACACTGGGTTGGGTGGTTGTGCTTTAGGTGGGCATGCAACTTTGTTGTGTTGCTTTTTTTTGTTGACACCACTTTTGAACTGGCTCGTCCGTGTTGATGGGCTCACCTTGCTCATTCGGTGAGCAGATGTGGTAGAAATAACTATTTTTGTACAATGTTTATTTTTTTAGTACATCAGTTTGGCTGAAATCTGTGGTGCTTCCACCTGCTGAACACAGAATAAACTATAAGTACCAGTCTTGGCTGATTAACACAGCTCATATTACATGTGTAAAAATTATTGTAGGCTATTGTATTGTACAGTATCTGTAAATAATCGTGTTTCTCTTCTGTTCCTTAATATCTACAGATATGACAATGATTTCAGCATAAAATATCCTTTAACATGACTTTTTTCATTTCATTACATGAAGCACTGCAACACCTGATGTCCTCTGAATCCACTGCAACAAGGTGGAGATCGGCAGCTTCAGACTGGTCAACATGTTAATAATATTGAGTAAATTTCTATATCCATTATGGTTGGTAAAATGAACACTGTTATCACAACAATGTTCATCTTTTACTTTCTGATTTGATAAACTTTAGATAAAAAGTCTTTTCTTTTTTGTCATAAGAGACAGAACACGGTAAGCACAGCTGTGTCCCTCAGGTTCGACCGTCCCTAATAAAATGACAGGAAACATAAAAGTATGGCATTATTGCTGAGATAAGTGTTACTTTCAAACAAAGTCTGTCCTTATATTCTGTGGATATTCAACTATGTATTTGAATATGGTTTGGGATTAAACAGTGTACTACAATGAATGTGCAGTCTGGAGTTCTTTCACATTAAAAGTATTGCATTTATAATGTAATGCATCATGTGCAATCATTTGCTTTAATTGTTAGTAAGTTATGAAAACAGGTCTATACCTGGTAGGTAAACTGTTCATTCATAAATAAAGTCCAGCTCAACAAGTTTCACACTGCAGCAGCTGCACTAACGTTATTTCTGAACCAATAATCTAATAAAACATTATTACTGAAGTTACCCACAGTAACGTAGTCAAGCCAAATAGGTTGGGGAGCTGAACAACTTTACATAACGTTAAATATCTAACTTGGTGGAGCTCATTCACTAAACACACAGTCGCCTTCAGTTTAAAAGATTTATCACCATAAACTCTAATGGTCCTCTCTCCACTGTGTGAACCGCTTCATGTCGGTTTAATAACCCCCGTCACTCCCGTTAGCATTGCCATTACTGCTGGTATGTTGCCTGGAGGTTAGCGGAGCTAAGCTAACCAGCCAGGTACAGAGACAATGATACCTGCTCATCACTACTGACACGTAAATAAAAGGCAGTACTTTACACACCACAGACACTTCTCCGTCAGGACAATCAGCCGAACAACAAACGATAATATTCACATGTGAATGAAAACTCCTCCCCAGACCCAGTCGCGTTCGGTGACGGGAATTAGCCTGGAATTAGCCCCCCCTCCCCCCCCAGAGTTGTTACGAAGGAAGAACTTACTGATTGAGTCTAAAACCGTATTTTGAACCAGGCTGTAAACAGGTTTAATTCTGCTCTAAAGTCTGGCGTTTTAACATGGGAGTCAATTCCCATTGACTCCCTCTTGGAGCCAGCCTCAAGTGGCCACCCAGTGAACTGCAGTTTTTTGCACTTCAGCATTGGCCTCAGCGCTCAGCCCGGGATGTTGCCGCTTGGTGTGGAGCCAATGCTAGCGTCCCTGCCTCCCCCCACAGAGACAAAGAGACTGGATGACTGACAAGAGGGTTCACTCTGTTCATTCCGCTATGGAACAAACGCCCCCAGGTGCTGAGACCGAGCTCAGAGTGAACCCTCTTGTCATCCAGCCTGCTTGGAGGCGAGAGAAGAGGAAAACAAACGCGCATGCACATGGCAATAAATTGAGGCGGGAAAAATTATCGAGTTCATTTTAATTTATCGTGCGATTAATTGATTTATTGATTATCGGCCCAGGCCTATTCTCTATTGATAAAGAGTTTATGTAGATTTAACATGATTAATGTACTATAATTCATTTTTTGAGATTTGAGAAAATTAAGATGATTGCTCTGATCCAACTTATTGTAGGTCAGGTTTTTTGATGGACCCATTGAGAGTTTGACCTACCTGGATGTTGGAGCCAGTCAAAGTTTGATGGCGAGCCAGACCCCGGAGGATACTTAGAGATACTACGCTGTGGAACCTGAATCCTTTTACACTTTACATACACACACACACACACACCATCCATGCAACAGTGCGGTGGGACTGATTTTCCACCTTCACGGTGTTGACTGAACAGTGACTGAAAACAGGTGAACTGAACTTTAGAAAAAACGCAGCTGCAAAACTTTATTTTATTTTTTATTTTCTATACTTACCCGGGTAAGAGTTGTGATAATTTGTGTGATTGATGTTTTTATTCATCCTTCCCATCCTGTAATAAATAGGGAAGCGTATACTCCTGCGTCATCGTTTGATCAATCCTGGGCTCCATAGTCGATCTTAGAACTTCTGATTTCACTGGTTATTGAACCTAGTTACTATTTTTCAGTACTATTCTCTTTTCCTCTCAGAAGGGTTACACTTGTTTAGTTTTATTTCATAATACATGATAATATTGGATCATTCATTTGTATTTATCAGCATGTAAGCTTGTTGCAGTGTCTCAAACCCAGTTTTTCATCAATGTCACAGAAGAACAACAATGAAATGGACGGCTACACACCAGAATTGTATGGACCTGAGGGCAGAAAGTGACCTTACTTTGGAGGAGATGGATGACAAGGAGTTGTTGGACATGGTCTGGGCAGTGGTCAACAAATTGTCAGAGGGCACAAATAACCATCCACTTCCTCAAGATGTCCCTGCTCAGGAATGGCATGACTTGTTCAACTGGACTGGTTCTGATGAGGACCCCCCCCCTAATAGCATCACCTCTCAGCTTGGAGCAGCAGCCTCCTGAAACCCAATGGTGAACTGGCTGCTGCCATAAATCACCAGCAAGTGTCCTGCAGTCAGGCCCCGTGTTCAGCCAGGCAGGGCCTCACTATAGGTTAGAGAGCGATTCAGAGGAACTTTATCAATACCTGTATCAAGAAAGATACTTATTAATGGAGGATGGGGTAATTCATGAGTACTCAGAGTAGTGAACCTGACCGAGTATAGAAACGTTTACATTGGTAGAAACCTCCCGTTTGGCACGAAGAAATTCTTCTTTCATTAAATTGTAAAAACTGTGCATGATTGATTTCTTCTGTGGTTGATTAAAGAATCAGTGGTGTCAGTGATAGTGCTGTGCTTTAGAGTTCTGGGAAACACCACAGAGCAACTACAGGTTACAGATATTATTCATCTTTGGTTCATCATGTTCAGGAGGACAATATTAAGATCAGGACAGAGATTATACAAGGCTGGGTTAGGTATAAATGTGTGTGGTGGTGGTTTTAACTCTCTGACACCAAGGGGACAGATGACACAGAGGATGCAGGTTGTCTTATCTCTTATTTTGTGTCTGTTCTTGTCTCCAGTTCAACAATGTGCCATCAGGGAAGCTGACCAAACACCTGGAGGTGAGGCTGGCTCCTGTTGGATTATTGTAAGTATCGCACACATTAATGCAAACACGCACAAACACACCTCTGAGCTACTGTTTCTATTTGTCTTCTTATGTGTCTGATTGTGTTTATGTAGCAAAGGAAAGGGGGTTTACGGGGCTCCAGGAGACAGACTTCCTTTTCCCGTGACCAACCGCCACTCACAGTAAGTCTGCCTGACTAGTTCACAGTCACCTTGTCTGTCATGAATTTATATTTCTTTGATTGAGATGCTTTCATGTTCTTTTCTTTCCTCACACTTTTAAACATTGGTAATTCATGCTTTCTGTGTTTTTTCTGTTTTTCCACAGAAAGAGAAAATGTGAGAGCTAGCAGGATGATGATATGCCGTATGTCAAGCTTTCGAAGACGGAACAGACACTAAACGCTGTTGCTGAGCTCGAAACTCCTGACTGTGCAGTCGTTGAGCCCAACCTTGAAAAGAGAGTATGTGTCTTTGCTTTGTAGGTTTGAGACTCTGTGTCACACAAACCTCATCCAGCTGTGTCTATGACCACACTTCTAAAACCGTTCTCTAACTATAATTCTTGACATCATGACACATCTATATACCCAGATTTAACTTGTGCAAAACAAGAAAGACACCAGTTCATTGTTGATATGCATTATGATACATACCAAATAGATATTAGAAATATAATAAAACAAATGATTTACCAAAATAAAATTAAAATCGCGTTTATAAAAATACTATATATATATACATATACATACATACAGATATACATGCATTTATACTTCTGACCAAATGTATTTATGCAAATATTTTAATGACCTATTTTTCTTATAGTAGAGTAGGTTTTAATAATGTGACTTTACTTTTACTTTTGTTAATATAAAGTATTCTGTTACATTTCATTACTGGATGAATAAGAAGTATTTAAGTGGGTAGAGAAGAGACGGGGACTTTGATACTGATTATAAAGGCTCAGTATAGTGTATGACTTGCTTATGGATGAGGCACTGATACAATCCTGGATGAAAACTATTATAACTAACAGGTTGTGGTTTTAACTCTCTGACACCAAGGGGACAGATGACACAGAGGATGCAGGTTGTCTTATCTCTTATTTTGTGTCTGTTCTTGTCTCCAGTTCAACAATGTGCCAGCAGTGAAGCTGACCAAACACCTGGAGGTGAAGCTGGCTCCTGTTGGATTATTGTAAGTATCACACACATTAATGCAAACACACACACACACACCTACCTCTGAGCCTCCGTTTGTATCTGTCTTCTAATGTGTCTGATTGTGTTCATGTAGCAAAGGAAAGGTGATTTATGGGGCTCCAGGAGACAGAGTTCCTTCTCCCTGTCCAGACACAGGAGGCTCTGGAAGAGATGGCAGCTGACACTGTCGCTGCTGTCCAGACACAGGAGGCTCTGGAAGAGATGGCAGCTGACACTGTCGCTGCTGTCCAGACACAGGAGGCTCTGGAAGAGATGGCAGCTGCCGTTGCTGTCGAGGCACAGGGGGCTCAGGAGAAGATTGCAATGGAATTGAATGCTGCAAGAAACAGCTCTCTGTCAGCTCTCCTGTTTTCTACTATGGATTATCCAATGCATCTAGTTGAGGACAATCTTCTTCTCCAAAATTCAGTTAAAATAAAAAAAAAAAGATTACAATGGTACTTCAAGCTCCTGAAGTTTGTTACATTCTCCTATGTGTTTTAACCTGTAATGGAAATTACATTTAATTGCATGAGCGGACAATGGTTGACCAAATTGTTAATCTAAAAAGGGTAACCTTAAGGTTTATGATGGTGGCTTAAGAGACTTGAGTTTTATGGCCTCGAGAAACCACAACTTTATGGTATCTCTTGGTATCTCTGATTGGGATCTCACACCTGGGGTCTCACAGGGGGGTCATCCACAGAACATGTAAACAAATGGACAGGATATCTCCTCCACTGAGAGAAACTACAGGAGGGTAATAAATACCTTTGCATGCTTAGTGGGAGGGGGCTGCGAGTTATAGGAACACTGATTCTCCTATGTTCTTTTCTCATTTGTGCATGCCATTCAGGTGATGTGTACTGATGAGTCCATCTGCAGATGCTGAATTAAACTTTCAGAAAGAAGTGTTTGACTTTGTGCTTGTTTCACAGAAATTGCCACCACAATTTTGGTGTTGTCGGCAGGATCACTCTTGTGAGAAGACACTCTGGATCTCAGGGCTGAAAGGTAAAACTGCGCAGGGAGTCTGGGACTCTGACCTCAACCTCCCTGACAAAAGAAGGTAGAGACATGAGGGCCTGATGCCTGAGAACCAAAGAGTGCTCTCACTGCTGTGATCCAGCGGACCAATTAGCACAAAGACACTGTCTTTCTGGGAAGACAAATTCAGAAGGGAAACGGTTCTCTCACAGGGTGAGTGACAGACGTGTCTGCATGGCAAGGTTTGGAACCAATGTAGAATCAAGGAAGCTTCGGGTGTTCTTGGAGATCATGGGTGGTCTTGTAGACCACAGAGTTAATATAGAATAAGCCTGTTGGTGATCTTAGAGAAGGTCACATAGTTAATTGGGAACTAATGAGTATGGTATTAGAATAAGCAGGTTGGTGATCTGAGAGGAGGTCACAGAGTTAAGGAGTATGGATATATACAAGATATAATAATAGGGATTGAAGGTAGGGATTGAACTAATCTCCAAGTCTCAGTGTGTCCGACTAGACCCTGATCTGGACTCAGCTCCACCGAGAGGACAACTACAGCCAGCAGCGGTGCAGTGTGATGACCAGCAGGACACTCAGCTGCTACCGGTGCAGAGGGCGCAGGCGGCAGCTCCAGCTGTCCCTAACCTCCATCCAGACCTCGACCTTGTTGCAGCAGAGGAGGTGGATAGGCCTCCATCATGCACCACTCACATACTCCACGGCGAACTGGGAAGGAGGCAATTTATGATTTGAATGCAACCCTGCAAGCACCGATAGTGGAGGTGGCTGCAGGAGATGGAAACACTCAGCTGATCTCCAGACCATGGACATTCACCAATATGAAAGAACCTACCATTTCATCTCTCCCACAAGTGTTAAGTGGGGGAGCGGTATGCAGTGCAACTGGAACCAGCACTGAACAGCAGAGACTGCTGATGTCTGAGATGGGGACTCAGTATTCGAAAGTGGCAAGATCTGTCTCTGCACAGGAGCGGTGAATGGTGAATCCAGCATGGGGTCATGCTGATCATGCAGAAAAACTCTTGAACAGCAAGAAAAAGAAAAAGGACAGCTGGCAGCATATCAAAACCAAGTCTGCGGGCACAAGAAAGGTCATGGACGGAGAGGAAGGGGACGTGGAAGAACTGACGCTTGTTTCAAATGTGGCAAAATTGGACATTAGATCAGGGATTGTCCTGAGAACCAATACACATAGTGTGATTGAGTAGCGTTGGAGCTGGGGACAGTATATAGAGAGATACACTGTACCATTGTTTTGTTAAAATGAGGTTAAGGAAATTTTAAACATTAATTTTTGTTGTCACCACGCTGGCTGATAGATTTTATTGGTAGAGATTTGATGTGTTCATTGAGTAATATGCTAATTTTAACATCACAAGGCGTAGATGTAACTAGAGGATTTGATACATGCATATCATTGGAAGATTCTGAACTCTTCCCTCACTTCTGTAAGTAACACTTTCTTGTGTGTTCAATCACTGTGTTGTCTCAGTAGCTTAGATTGATTCACTGGAAAGGTATCAAATTCTGATCTCCATGTTCTATTAGGCAAAGGAGAACAAAAACAATTAGTATTGAAGGTTTTGGAACTTTGGACCAAAAGGGGTTATGGGAAGGGAAAAAACATCTGATCCCAATAATAATAATAATTTAATCAGAGGTTTAGAGGTAAATCACAAAAGATTTCTGCAGTGATAAATGCAATTATCTTAAAACAGTTCTTAAAACAGATCAGATCATTATAGCAGGTGATTTCAATATTCATGTAGATGTTGCCAATGACAGCCTTAGTTCAGCATTTAAATCAATAATAGACTCGATTGGTTTCACTCAACATGTGAATCAACCGACCCACTGCCTGAATCACACTCTTGATCTTGCCCTGACATATGGCATTGACATAGAAAATATAACTATTCCAACAGAACCCTCTTCTGTCTGACCATTTTTTACTTACATTTGAATTCAGAATTGTTAATTACGTCAATTCTGGACGGAAATTCTATTAAAGTCGATGTCTATCCGACAAAACTGTTCACAAATTTAAAGAACTGCTCCCCTCTTCCCTTCCCTCTCAGCCATGTGTCAGTACTATACAAGAAGATTATCAAGACCTTACTCCCACACTAGTTGATAACTTTGTAAATAGTACTGCAGCCTCACTAAAAACAGCACTTGAAGCTGTCGCCCCATTAAAAAAGAAGAAAGTAAGTCAGAGGAGATTAGCTCCATGGTATAATTCCCAAACGCGTGTTCTAAAACAGACATCGCGGAAGCTAGAAAGGAAGTGGCGTTCCACCAATCACCAAGACTTCCACCTAGCCTGGAAGAATAGCCTTATAAATTACAAAAAAGCACTTAGAAATGCCCGAACCTCTTATTATTCATTATTAATAGATGAAAATAGGAACAACCCCAGGTTCCTCTTCAGCACTGTAGCCAGGCTGACAGAAAGTCACACCTCTACTGACCCATCTATTCCTCTAGATCTGAGAAGCAATGACTTCATGAGCTTCTTCACTAATAAAATTACAACCATCAGGGATAAAATCCACCACCTCCTCCCAGTGAATAACACTGATACATTGTCTGGTCCTGAAACCATAGCACCAGATTTATGTCTAAACAAATTTTACTCTATTGATCTTCCTGAACTGACCTCGTTAGTTTCATCATCTAAACCAACTACTTGTCAGCTGGACTCTGTTCCAACTAGACTTTTTAAAGAAGTCCTCCCCCTAATTGACCGTTCCATTTTAAATCAGATTAATATGTCTTTGCTAACCGGCTACGTACCACAGGCTTTTAAGGTAGCCGTTATTAAACCTCTGCTTAAAAAGCCTACGCTTGATCCAGAGGTTTTAGCTAACTATAGACCCATATCCAACCTGCTCTTCATTTCCACAATCCGAGAAAAAGCCATTGCTAACCAGCTTTGTGGTTACTTAGATAGTAACGGTTTATTGGAAAAATTTCAGTCAGGATTTAGAACCCATCACAGCACAGAAACAGACTATTGAAAGTCACCAATGACCTTCTTATGGCATCAGATGATGGACTTGTCTCTGTCCTCGTCTTGTTGGACCTTAGTGCAGCCTTTGACACAATAGATCATAAGATTCTGCTACAGAGATTAGAACAACATATAGGAATTAAAGGAACAGCACTACACCGGTTTAAATCATATTTATCAGATAGATTCCAATTTGTTAACGTTAACAATGACTCCTCCATGCACATGCAAGTTAATCATGGAGTTCCACAAGGTTCTGTCCTTGGACCAATACTCTTCACCTTATATATGCTCCCTTTAGGCAACATTATTAGACAGCACCACAGCAGACAGCTGGGGGAACTCCCATCATGCACTGAGCACTTCATCACTTCCCTCTGTCTCTCTGCCCCCCCACACCTGTTTATTTATTTATTTATTTATTTTAACATGTCATCATGTCAAAGTGTCACTTTGTCCTCCCATAGTCCCTCTGGCTCTTCTCTCTCTCTCGTTTCAGATAACTCTGGCTGCAGGACAAAAACGACTACCATCACCATTGTTATCATTAATTACAATAACTCAGTAATTCATTAATATATGTAATCCTGTTGTAGATCACTACATTGTTATTGTTATAGTCAGCCCTGATACTGATGGTGCCCAATTGTTCCAGGTCTCTCTCTCTCCACCTCATCTCTCTCTTCTCTCCCCAGCTTTCCACCCATCTCTCCTTTCCTCCCCCTTCCTTTTCTTTCCTCACCCCAACCGGTCGAGGCAGATGACCGCCCACATTGAGCCTGGTTCTGCCAGAGGTTTCTCCCTGTTAATGAGGGAGTTTTTCCTCTCCACAGTCGCCTGTGCTTGCTCATTGTGGGAACTGTTGGGTTTCTCTACGTTAATATTGTTTTAAGGCCTTGACCTTTAAATGTAAAGTGCCTTGAGATAATGTAAATTATGAATTGGCGCTATATAAATAAAATTGAATTGAATTGAATTGAATTCATGTCCCACGGAAATAACATTAACTGTATAACCTTACAGTAAAGTTTTTTCGCGGTGTTGCTAAGTTAAGCTCACGCTACTTTATACTGTATATGCAGTAGGAACAGAAAAACAAAGATATCGATGTTATTCTATATAAAATGCAAAGACTTTCCCTAACACAACGTGACATACATATCTGTCAATTATGTTACTATGCTTCCCTGCAGACTCTTCACTTCGTGGCCCTGCCACTCCAGCTGCCCTCTCATCTGCCTACTCCTTTTCACACTCCCCGAGACAAACAGGTCGAGAAGGAGGAACTGGTCTCCTCCTCTCCCCCATGTGGTCCTACCAGGTCCTTCCCCTGGACAACCGTTCCCAGATCTGCTTTTGAATTCCAGGCTGTCTCTGTCACACTTCCTTTCAAACTCAACATTGGTCACCATCACACGGTTACCACCCGCTGCAATCTGAAATCCCTCTCTCCCTCTGCTCTCTCCTCTACTGTTCTTTCCTCACTACCATCTACAGACCAATTTTCACTAATGTCTACTGAGGAAGCCTCCTCCACTCTGCTATCCTCCCTCTTGTCCTCTTTAGATGCTCTATATCCTCTCACCTACCTACTCCGATCAACTCCTCCCTCACTTCAGGCATTATTCCAGCTCCTTTCAAGACAGCCATGGTAAAGCCACTCCTAAAGAAACCCACCCTAGACTCAGCTGACATCTGAAACTACAGACCTGTATCTCTTCTTTCATTCCTCTCTATAACACTGGAACATGCAGTCTAAGACCAACTGTCCTCCTATCTTTCAGAAAATGACTTCCTTTACCCTAATCAGTCAGGCTTCAGGACTGGTCACTCCACTGAGACGGCCCTCCTCACAGTGACTGAGTTTCTCGGTGCCACCAGAGCCTCGTCCGACTCGTCAGTCCTCATTCTCCTTGACTTATCCTCTGCGTTTGACTCAGTCAACTACCAAATCCTCCTCTCCACTCTGGCTGATCTTGGCATTGCTGACTCTGCTCTGACCTGGTTCACATCATACCTGACAAATCGCACCTTTCAGGTCACATGGAATGGCTCCTTGTCCAATCCCTGCCTTCTGGAAACTGGTGTCCCTCAAAGCTCAGTATTAGGACCACTTCTGTTTTCACTATACACTAGATCGCTAGGCTCTGCAATCACATCGCATGGATTCTCTTACCACTGTTATGCTGACGACAACCCAACTGTTCCTCTCTCTTCCCACATCCTCCTCCAGCACCCACGTTGTGACGTGCATCTCGGAATGTCTGGCAGACATCTCCGCTTGGACAGCTACGCATCACCTCAACCTTAGAAAACTGAGCTGTTCTTCATCGCGGGGAAATACTGCCCTCATATGGACCTGTAAGTCACTGTCGAGGATGTCACGGTACCATCTTCGTCGACGGCAAGGAACCTAGGCGTAATCCTAGACGACGGACTGTCCTGCGCCCCCCAACATCACTGCTGTGGCCCGATCCTGCAGGTCTTCCCTCTACAATATCCGCAGGATCCGGTCTTTCTTCACAAAAGACACAACGCAACTCCTGGTCCAAGCGCTGGTCATCTCCTGCCTGGACTACTGCAACTCCCTCTTGGCTGGACTCCCAGCCTCTGCAGCTAAACCGTTGCAGCGTATCCAGAACGCTGCAGCGCGCCTTGTTTACAATCTTCCCAAATTCTCCCATGTGACCCCCCTCCTCCGTGACCTCCACTGGCTTCCTGTTGGGGCCAGCATCCGATTCAAGATGATGGTGCTGGCCTTTAAGGCCGTCAATGCAACTGCACCTGTCTACCTCCAACACTAGTCAGACCACATGCCCTAGTGAGAGCACTTTGCTCATCTACATCAGCTGGCCGACTGGTACCCCCATCACTGAGAGCAAACAAAGCCCGCTCAGCGAAGTTGCGACTCTTCTCTGTTTTAGCACATCAGTGGTGGAACAAACTCCCGACCAATGTCAGGACAGCGGAATCACATTCCATCTTCCGCAAAAGACTCAAGACTCATTTGTTCAGACTTCACCTCGACCCTGCATAGCATGACTCCCGAGAACCGGAGATGAAGCTGAAACAGCGCCAACATTTTCAGTGGCTGGGAGGGGCATTACGTCTATAGTAGTTTAGCGCTACCATAGACAATGAATGGGAATGTGTTTAGGGCCGTTTAGCTAAACAATCCACGGCTGCTGCGTGGGAGACCGAGGTCGATTCCCAGATGGAGAGGAACATATTTTTTACATAAAATGTCGAGAATTTCCTGTGAAAGTGAAAAAAACAAAAATAACTGAATCCACACCTGCATCCACATTAAATGGGTTCCTCCCCTTCCATTCATCAAGTTTGGTAGAAAAAGGTTAATTTATTTTTTTAGTAATCTGGCAAACAAATAAACCAATAAACAAACAGAGGTAATAAATGGATCTTTCCAGTTATCTTCATCTGGTGAAACACCTTCTGTCACCACCAGTTCAACCAGCGAAACACAGTTTAAGACTGGTCGATGTTTTCAGCAGAGGATCTAGAAAAGAGGGATTGTAGAGGAGGAAAAGATGTTCTCCATCTCATACATTATTATCTATTTGCTCAGGGTACTTTGTAAAAGACGAATAGAAGAAATATCATCTGAAAGAGGACAACAGTTTTGCTCTACTTCCACTGAATGTTGCTTGGTCAGAACCACTTCTTCCAACTGTCTGATTAAAGTTTTCATGACTTGTTCAGCATAATTTATATAAATCATATATAGATATAGATATATAAATTGTATAGATAATATCAATATACCTCTAGTAGCTGGGTTGAAGAAGACTGTGACTGTGTTGCTCCTCTTCATTGGAGGGATGAACACAAGAACAGCGAGATACTGTAGGACGAGGACGCTGAGCCAGTGAGGCACGGCACTGTACTGACTGGCCCTGAACTGGATGTTAGTGATGTGCACCGTCTCCAACAGACTGGCCACCATCAGGATGAGACTGATGCAGAAGAAAACGTCTGCAGGACACAACATACGACAGTTCAGTTAACTTTTCAATAACATCATGTATCTTAGCTATGATCTTGTGTTGGAAATGATGTTTACAATAAAACTCGAGGAACCTGTTGTTCACAATAAATTAAACAAATTAATAATTTCTTTTAAAGTCACACTGTCCCGTTGACCAAATAATTGACACACTTTTCAGTGGAACTACTTTCTACCAAGAAATGTTCCCTTTCCAGCATCACAGGGGTCGGACACTCACTGATGAGAGGCGTCCCCCTGGTGATGGGCAGCAGGTTGTTCATGATGAGCAGGATGAGGGTCATCTTGAAGGAGGAGCGGTTTGGGGCCCAATAATACTCAAGATTAACCGTATGATACATCTTACTGTGTGGTTGTTCACGTATATGAGGGGCAGAGGAGATCTCAGCATGTAGATTCCTGAAAAGATCAATGGTTCAGTTACAACCAGTATACTACTGTTTACTTCCTCTATTTACTTTGTATTCTATTTACATGCTGAAAAACACATATGGGTCACAGTGTAGAAATTGTTAAATAAAACTTTTGACTGTCCTTTCACTTTGCTGGGGACAGTGGAGAGGGCTGAGGCCTTAAGACAACAAGACAACAATAGACTTTATTTGTACACATTCACATGGATAGATATAATCTTTTTTTCTTTTTTAGAGTTTATTAGTCTAAGCCAAGAAATATATCCTATATATCATCAAAAATCATGTACAAATACAGTAACAGAAAATCACAGAGATGGATGTAATTTAATATAAAAAACAAAGAGACACTGTGACACATACATCTGCCCGTCATTTATCTGGTCTTTAGTCAAACAGTCTCTTACCTTTGCTGAATAAAACACCTCACATGTGTAAAGTAGTTGTAGAGCAACATCTGCTGTAGTTTGTTGTTCTTCAGTCACGGAAGTTGAAGGAAAAGTCGAGGAAGAGAGACAGAGATGAAGCTGAAACAGCGCCATAATGTTCAGTCGCCGGGAGGGGCATTACGTGCATAGTGATTTAACACTACCATAGAGAATGAATGGGAACGTGTAAGGGACGTTTAGCGCAGAAGGCCTGTGTTCGATACCCGGCAATAGACTATTATTAGCCAATTTTTTGTATTTTGAAAGTTGAGCAGATGTAATGTCAACATGTACTTCTGGAATTGGTTTATTTGTGTAACAGACAATGAAAACCATTTGAAACTTTTTTCTTGAAATATCACTTTTGTAATAATAAGATAGTAAAGTGGGCCTTTTCATGTTTTGAAAAATTTGTGGCAATGACATTGACTTGAAATTGAGAGCAGGCACTGCAATTCAGAACTGTTCATCAATAGGAAACACAAGCATAGCATTCTGTTTACACGGTATATTTTAGAAGCTCATAGAATCAAGACTGTTCCCTTCAAGTCTAAATCAATTTTGTATTGGGTCTGTTGTTTGCATTAGGGGCCAGCTAGACTTTTAGCCCCACCCTGCCCGAGGTGTGAGTTGTTGGGCCATGAAGAGGTATATTTTTATCGTGGTAAAAGGCTCAAAGTTAACTAGAAAGTGATTCTGAGATTTACACACTTCCAGCACTACCAGTAATTCTTTCAAAATGACTTTACAAGCGTGGATATGTCATGAGCCATAGTCATCCATAGTTATTCTGCTATAGACCTAGACGGCTGGGGGATCACCCATCAGGCACCAGAAACCAGCACCTTCTCTCTTCTCTCTCTGCCTTGTTTATTTTATTGTATCTTATTACATGTCTCTAATTCCTTGGGTCTTCTCCTCCCCTCCTTGGTCCATGCTGTGCGGCTCTCTGGAACCCATCCTGGCTCGGGTCCTGATGAGGGATGGACCTAGTGAGGTCACCGGTTTGTCGCAGGGCTAACGTGGAGGGTCATGCAACCACCAGCACTCTCACCTGAGGACCTCTTACCTTGGAGCCATGTTCACTACTACTACTGCACATGTTGGACCATGAGGGAGGTAGGAGTGCCCGGAGGGACCAACGCGCCCTTGGAAGACCATGCCAACATCCAGGTGGTGATTCCCGGGCTGGATTCAAGCCAATGACCAGAGACTGTGACTCCACCCCCCCTTTATTTCCTTTTGTTCCCCTATATATATTTTTTCTCCACTCACCCCAACCAGTCCTGGCAGAGGCCGTTGATAGATACATGTAGGGAAAGTAGATTTAGTTCTCATGGCCAATGTGTTTGATGTGCAAGTGCTGCCAAATATATACAGAATACATCCTTGCTGGCCCATCCACTGCGGACAGAGAGGGGGATCCCCTCCGTCTCCTGTTTATAATGCATGAAAATCCAACTTAACTGATTAAAGCTTTTGACAAGACCAGTTGATGCAGTCGTATTTTTTATTATATATAAAAATATATTTTTATTTCTCGCCGGAGTAGTCCTGGTTTGGGGAGATTATTACAGCTGGAGGTGCAGCGTGCAGGGAGAAGAGGCATGATAACCTGTGTTATGTTATTGCTCATAGTTGTTTTAGCTTTATGGTGTATTTAGTGTTAGTCGTTCAGTTTTGATTGCTTTTTTGTCATAGGGTTAAATATTAAAAACCTATGTTGGAGCTAGTGAAATAGGAAGTATATTCTGGGGATGTATAGTACGAGACCTGAAGAGGTCTTTCTGAGCTTGCTCCACAGAGCGCTGTGTGAGCTTGGGGTTCAGGGTTTTTTTTTTTTTTTTTTTTTTGTCATCAAGAAATTAAAGCATTTCTTGATGATTTTAGCCTTTCTGATCCCTGGCGGTTCTTGTATCCTACAGGAAGAGAATACTCCTTCTTTTCCCATGTCCACTACACTTACACTCGAATTGATTATTTTTTTATAGATAATAAATTCATCTCAAACCTTAAGTCATGTAAATACGAAAGTATTGTTATTTCTGATCACGCTCCCCTGGTTCTGGTACTAGCTTTTCCAGATGCTGACTATACAAGGAGACACTGGAGACTAAATCCATTGTTACTCTCCGACGAGAGCTTTCTCTCACACATCTCTACACATATTAAAACTTTTTTAAGCATCAATAGAACACCTGATGTGTCTAATAAAACAATTTGGGAAGCTATGAAAGCGTACTTAGGAGGAGAAATTATATCATTCTCAGCATATAAAAACAAGTGCTCAAAGCAGAAACAGACTGACATTGCTAATCAGATTTTCAACATAGATAAACAACATGTAAATTCACCTTCACCTGATCTGTACAAGGAGCGCTTGAAACTTCAGGCCGAATTTAACGTTCTTTCCTCTCATGAAGTTGAAAGTCTCTTACTTCGGAGTAAAAGTAACTATTATGAGCACGGTGGAAAAACTGGCAAACTCCTGGCTACTCAGCTGCGTGGGTTGAGAGTGAACCAACTTATTGCTGGAGTACAGACTGATAATGGATGTATAACATCTGACCAGAAAGAGATTAATGACAAGTTTAGAACTTTCTACTCAAATTTATACTCTTCAGATTGTACAGCAGACTTTAATATTATGGAAAACTTCTTTAATAACCTTGACTCACCGTCCCTTTCTCAAGACCTGAGAAATAACCTGGATGCGCCCATCACCCAGGAGGAAATTTCAGCAGCTATATCTTCTATGCAATCAGGTTAATCCCCTGGCCCAGATGGGCTTCCATCAAATTTCTTTTAAAAAAATTCTGCTGATCTAGCCCCCGTCCTGTGCTCAGTGTTCTCTGATTCCTTAAACTCAGGTGCACTCCCTCCCTCGTTCAATCAGGCCTGTATCTCCTTGTTGCTGAAAAAAGGCAAAGACCCACTAGATTGTGCTTCATACAGACCGATTTCATTGCTAAACACGGATGTAAAGATCCTCGCCAAAGTTTTGGCCCACAGACTGGAGGATATCCTTCCTTCTGTAATATCGCCAGATCAAACTGGTTTTATTAAAGGACGCCATTCGTTTTACAATATTCGTCGGCTATTTAATATTCTGTACTCCCCCAAACATGTGGATTCAGAGTGCCTTGCCTCTATGGATGCTGAGAAGGCATTTGATATAGTAGAGTGGAACTATCTTTTTTTTTACACTTGGAAAATTTGGTTTCGGTTCTGTCTTTTTGTCCTGGATCAAAACATTGTATAAATGTCCTTCAGCCACTGTTTTGACCAATAGTCATTACTCTGAATACTTTGATTTACACCGTGGGACCCGGCAGGGTCGCCCACTAAGCCCACTCCTTTTCGCAATTGCCATTGAGCCTCTTGCAATTGCCTTACGTAGCAATGGGCGGGTACAGGGAATATGGAGGGGAGGAGTCGAACATAAAGTCTTGCTGTATGCAGGCGACCTACTTCTGTTTGTTTCAAAACCAACCACTTCTCTACCAGAAGCCCTCACGATCTTAGATAATTTCAGTCAATTTAAATAAAAGCGAACTATTCCCAATTAATAAAGAAGCTCTTAAACTTAACTATACCCATCTCCCATTAAGGTGGTGAAAGATCAATTTAATTACCTCGGAATTTGTGTCACCAGAGAATTCAAAAACTTGTTTAAAATTTTTGTTTGAAAATCAAATTTTCTCACTTTATTTGATCAGGCAAAACAGATTTTGTCTCTGTCCCTTATTGGAAGAATAAACTCGATTAAAATGACATTGCTTCCAAAGTTCCTCTACTTGTTTCAATGTCTTCCCGTTCTCATCCCCAAATAATTTTTTAGAGCCCTTGACTCATTATTGATATTTTACATTTGGAATGGTAAACACCCTCGGCTGGGGAAAGCATTTCTCCAAAGATCCAAGCAGGCAGGGGGAATGGCTCTGCCTAATTTCCAGTACTACTACTGGGCAGTGAATATTGGGTGTTTGTTATTTTGGAGACATTTCCATCTCGAACCCACTTCCCCGGCCTGGGTTACAATGGAGGTCTGTGCCAGTAACCCTGTTTCCTTACCTGCCCTCTTAGGTGCCGCACTTCCACTTGCTTCGGATATTCCCAAGAGCAACCCAGTAGTTAAACACTCCCTGTTAATCTGGGGCCAATTTAGGAAAAGTTTTGGACTACAGCTTTTTTCACTTAAAAGCCCAATTGCTGCTAACCATCTATTTGCTCCTTCAATGGCTGATGGCGCATTCAGTATTTGGCACAGAAAAGGTTTGAGATGCTTTGAAGATCTATACATTGATAATTGTTTTGCGAGCTTTTCTCAACTAACAGAAACTTTTTGGCATTGCCAAAACCCACTTTTTTAGATTTTTACAAATTAGGACTTTTATACAGCGCTTAACGACCCAATTTCCTTATAAACCCCCAGTTACCCCTGTTGATATTCAATTCAATTCAATTTTATTTATATAGCGCCAAATCATAATTTACATTATCTCAAGGCACTTTACATTTAAAGGTCAAGACCTTAAAACAATATTAACATAGAGAAACCCAACAGTTCCCACAATGAGCAAGCACAGGCGACTGTGGAGAGGAAAAACTCCCTCATTAACAGGGAGAAACCTCTGGCAGAACCAGGCTCAATGTGGGCGGTCATCTGCCTCGACCGGTTGGGGTGAGGAAAGAAAAGTAAGGGGGGAGGAAAGGAGAGATGGGTGGAGAGCGGGGGAGAGAAGAGAGAGATGAGGTGGAGAGAGAGAGACAGGTAACAATTTGGCACCATCAAAATCAAGGCTAACCATAACAATAACAATGTATAGATCTACAACATGACTAGATATATAAATAAATTGCTAAGTTCTTGTAATAAATTAAGACAATGGTGATGGTGGTCGTTGTGGTCCTGTAGTCCCGGTGCCGGAGTTATCTGAAACGAGATAGAGAGAAGAGCCAGAGGGACTATGGGAGGACAAAGTGACACTTTGACATGATGACATGTTAAAACTAACAAATAAATAAATAAACAGGTGTGGGGGGGCAGAGAGACAGAGGGAAGTGAAGAAGTGCTCAGTGCATGATGGGAGTTCCCCCAGCAGTCTAAACCTATAGCAGCACAACTAAGGGATGGTTCAGGACTCACCTGATCCAGCCCTAACTATAGGCTTTGTCAAAGAGGAAGGTTTTTAGTTTTACTTTAAATGCTGGGACAGTGTCTGCCTCCCGAACCCAGAGTGGGAGCTGGTTCCACAGGAGAGGAGCCTGATAGCTAAATGTTCTACCTCCTGCTCTACTCTTACAGACTCTTGGAACCACTAGAGAGCCTGTGTTTTGGGAACGAAGTGATCTACTCGGATAATAAGGTGTTATCAGCTCTTTGATATATGAGGGGGCGTGATTGTTGAGGGCTTTAAAAGTGAGGAGCAGGATCTTGAATTCTATTCTAAATTTTACCGGGAGCCAATGTAAGGAAGCTAAGACAGGAGTGATATGATCTCTCCTTCTAGTTCCTGTCAGCACTCGTGCTGCAGCATTTTGGACCAACTGGAGACTTTTAACAGTCTTCATGGAGCATCCTGCTAATAGAGAGTTGCAGTAATCTAATCTAGAGGTTACAAACGCGTGGACTAGTTTTTCAGCATCCTGCTTAGACAGGATGTTTCTAATTTTGTTAATATTGCGCAGATGGAAGAAAGCTGTCCTAGACACTAGTTTAATATGGGGGTCAAATGACATGTCTTGGTCGAACAACACTCCAAGGTTCCTCACAGTGGAGCTGGAAGCCAGACTGACACCATCCAAAGTGACTATCTGGTCAGACAGTGTTTCTCTGAGATGTTTAGGGCCAATTACAACAACCTCAGTTTTGTCTGAGTTTAAAAGTAGAAAATTTTGGGTCATCCAGGCCTTGATATCTTTGAGACATTCCTGAAGTTGAACTAGGCGATTAGATTCATCATGCTTCATGGAAATGAACAATTAGGTGTCGTCTGCATAGCAGTGGAATTGTATGTGGTGCTGTCTGATAATGTTGCCTAAGGGGAGCATATATAGGGTGAAGAGTATTGATCCAAGGACAGAACCTTGTGGAACTCCATGATTAACTTGCATGTGCATGGAGGAGTCATTGTTAACATTTACAAATTGGAATCTATCTGATAAATATGATTTAAACCAGTGTAGTGCTGTTCCTTTAATTCCTATATGTTGTTCTAATCTCTGTAGCAGAATCTTATGATCTATTGTGTCGAAGGCTGCACTAAGGTCCAACAAGACGAGGACAGAGACAAGTCCATCATCTGATGCCATAAGAAGGTCATTAGTGACTTTCAATAGTGCTGTTTCTGTGCTGTGATAGGTTCTAAATCCTGACTGAAATTTTTCCAATAAACCGTTACTATCTAAGTAACCACACAGCTGGTTAGCAACGGCTTTTTCTAGGATTTTGGAAATGAAGGGCAGGTTGGATATGGGTCTATAGTTAGCTAAAACCTCTGGATCAAGCGTAGGCTTTTTAAGCAGAGGTTTAATAACGGCTACCTTAAAAGCCTGTGGTACGTAGCCGGTTAGCAAAGACATATTAATCTGATCTAAAATGGAACTGTCAATTAGGGGGAGGACTTCTTTAAAAAGTCTAGTTGGAACAGAGTCCAGCTGACAAGTAGTTGGTTTAGATGATGAAACTAACGAGGTCAGTTCAGGAAGATCAATAGAGTAAAATTTGTTTAGACATAAATCTGGTGCTATGGTTTCAGGACCAGACAATGTATCAGTGTTATTCACTGGGAGGAGGTGGTGGATTTTATCCCTGATGGTTGTAATTTTATTAGTGAAGAAGCTCATGAAGTCATTGCTTCTCAGATCTAGAGGAATAGATGGGTCAGTAGAGGTGTGACTTTCTGTCAGCCTGGCTACAGTGCTGAAGAGGAACCTGGGGTTGTTCCTATTTTCTTCTATTAGTAATGAATAATACGAGGTTTGGGCATTTCTAAGTGCTTTTTTTGTAATTTATAAGGCTATTCTTCCAGGCTAGGTGGAAGTCTTGGCGATTGGTGGAGCGCCACTTCCTTTCTAGCTTCCGCGATGTCTGTTTTAGAACGCGCGTTTGGGAATTATACCAGGGGAGCAGTTCTTTAAATTTGTGAACAGTTTTGTCAGATAAACATCGACTGTAATAGACTTTCCGTCCAGAATTGACATAATTAACAATTCTGAATTCAAATGTAAGTAAAAAATTTTCAGACAGAAGCGGGTTCTGTTGGAATATTGTTATATTTTCTATGTCAATGCCATATGTCAGGACAAGATCAAGAGTGTGATTCAGGCAGTGGGTCGGTTGATTCACATGTTGAGTGAAACCAATCGAGTCTATTATTGATTTAAATGCTGAACTAAAGCTGTCATTGGCAACATCTACATGAATATTGAAATCACCGGCTATAATGATTTGATCTGTTTTAAGGACTAGTTCTGATAAAAATTCAGAGAATTCAGATAGGAATTCAGAGTAAGGGGCGGGTGGACGATAAATGATGACTATATTAATTGGTTTATGTGACGTCAGGCTTGGGTGGACGAGGCTGGTTCTAAGATTTTCGAAAGAGTTATAACTCTCTTTTGGTTGGGGGTTGATAGATAGATCAGATTTAAAGATTGCTGCAACCCCTCCACCTCTGCCTGTGTTCCGAGGAATGTGAGTGTTAGAGTGGGTTGGGGGCGTCGCTTCATTTAAACCTACATATTCTCCGTCTTGTAGCCAAGTTTCGGTTAAGCATAATAAATCTATTTGATGATCAGTAATGAGATCATTTATGAGTAAAGATTTTGAATTTAGTGACCTGATATTTAATAAAGCGCATTTTATAGTTATGTTTTTAGCTGATGGTTTGGCTGTGTTAATTTTGACTAAGTTTGAGTGTATCACCCCTCTCCTGTGTACTTTTGATTTAAAGAAATTAGGTGGTCGGGTGGCAGACACAGTTTCTATAGGACATTGTGATGGTGACTGTTTGAATAGAGGCGCAGAGAAGCGTGTAAGACTGCGACTCTGCCTCCTGGTCTCAACTCTGGATTGTCACGGTGTGGACATTCTAACAAATGTCGTCATGTTTCTAGATATGAGAGCTGCTCCATCCCAAGTGGGATGAATACAGTCTCTCCTAATCAGACCAGTTGGAGGTCATTACTGCCGACGTGAATAATAATCTTACTGTATTTACGCTTACCCTTAGCCAGCAGTTTTAAATAGGACTCTACGTCGCCCGCTCTGGCCCCGTATACATACATACCACAGTTAAATACATTTAACTGTGGTCGCTGGTGTCGCTAACTTCACGTTCCTTAGAATAGAGTCGCCAATAACCAGAGTTTGTTTCTCAGCGGGTGTGTCGCTGAGTGGGGAAAATTTATTTGACACGTGAACGGGTTGGTGGTGAACCTGGGGCTTCGGTTTAGGGCTACGCTTCTTGTTTCGCACAGTCACCCAACCCACCTGTCTTCCCGGCTGCTCGGGAACTGCTGGGGGGGCTGGAGAAGCTACAGCTATGTGGCTCGCACCGGCTACTGGGGACTGTCTAACTACATCTACACGATCTACTCTCCATGGTACTCTAAAAGGCTCATCCTCGCCTCCATCCTGGCAAATAAGCTACATTTAACACATGTATCGTTATCGCTAAAGGAGGCAGAAGGGTGACTGATAATCAAACACACTGAGCAGGAGAGAGCAGGGGAGTGAGAGGGAGAAGCCATCGTTAGCTGCTAATGCTAAATTGCTTTAGCTAACGGGTAGTGTGTAGCTCACAGTGGTTTTATCAACGAGTCGCTGAGACAAGGGGGTGTACGAGCGACAAGTCAAGATAGCACAACTATGAAAGCAACTCAGAATTAGCGTAAATGATTAGGATGTGAAAGGGTACAGTGAGAGACGAAGAGGAGAAGAGACCGATACAACACACAGTAGCTAACACCGGAAGTGACACAATACGCTCACCGCAATACGTCAGCACGTCAGCCATTTCTTTCTGTTAACCCCACCTCTAAAGGTATCTTGTCCAATCTATATAACCTTATTTCCAAACTGCACTGCTCTTCAGTGGCAACTATAAGAACTGCTTGGGAGCAAGACCTAAATTACACCTTTACAGAGGACACATGGGACTCGGTGCTTGATCGGATACACTCCTCTTCTATGTGTTCTTGACATGCACTTTTACAATTTAAAGTAGTGCATCGATCCACATATCAAAAACCAAATTAGCGCGAATGTATCCTGATGTCGACCCTACATGTGATAAATGTAAAGGCGCACCTGCCTCACTCTACCACATGTATTGGACATGTCCCTCTTTAGGTAACTTTTGGACATTGGTTTTCCATGCGTTATCAGATATCCTCCATCATCGAATTGAGCCCAATCCCTTGACTGGTATTTTTGGCATTGCTCCAGATTTGAACTTACATAAAGCTATGCTCAACTTTCTTGCTTTTGCCTCTTTACTAGCCCGACGAGCTATTTCACTTAAGTGGAAGGACCCAGCTCCTCCTTGCTGTTCACATTGGCTCAGAGACATGATATCCTGCATGAATCTAGAGAAGATTAGATACACTATTCGGGGATCAGAAAACAAATTCTACAGAATATGGCGCCCCTTCTTGGTATTTTATGAAAAACCTTCAACAATAATTTTTGAGTAGCCCCCCCCCTTTTATTTTTTTTTATTTTTAAATGTTTTAAATGTTTATTATCTATTTTATTTATGTATCTATTTTTCATGTATTTCACCTTTTTTTGGTGGTGTCTGTGCTGTGCTTTTTTCAGTTATTAAATTTATTAATCTTTTATCTTTCCAAGCGTGGTTGTAATTTTTTTATTTTTTATTATTATTATTATTATTCTGTCTATTTACATTTTTTTGTCAGTAGATGTTTAAGTATGTCCATGTCCGGATGTTTTGACAAGGGATTGTTTTGTGTTATGGATGTTGTACGAAAAATCTAAAAAACTTTTTTCCTGTGCATTGATTGTCTTATATGTATTTTATCATTAATAAAAAGACCATTGAAAGAAAAGTAGTTTGTAAAGAATTGTTTTGCTGTATTGAGAGACCTGCCTGAGATTAACAGATAATTTACTCAAGCTGAAAAGTGCACCACCAGTGATGATGATTCTCAGACTGAGTGAGGTTGTGACGATATGTAATTACTTGCCATAAAGTCCTTTTTTATGAAGTTACAACTAATTAAACACATTCCTGCACATGCCTAAACATGTTTAAACACATTAGCAGCAGTGTTCAAACATTGTAAGTGAAAGAAGTTTGACTTCTGACCCAGCTCTGAAAGCTGCCTGAAATGGACCACACTAAATGTCTGATTACTAGCAGCCAGTTTGTGCTAGGGTGGAAAGCTGATATTGTTGGGAAGAGGAGAGTCTAATCTTTAATTTGGTGTATAAAGGCAAAATTAAGCAAAATTTTTCTACTTGTCAGCGCCAGTGTACCAGGCGATGTACGAGTTCTTACCCCTTTTGCAAAATAACTTCCGCAAAATCCCACCCCCCCAACCAAACTCCACTCCCCGCCCGCTCTCCGCTTCCCCAACGGGCGCTGACCTTCGGGGACGTGTGCATTTATCAGACCCGTGGTGCCCCAGCTGCTTTGGTGACACTAGATGACCTCGAACTGATCACTGGCCCTCGTGGTGGCGACGTCTCATTCGAATGTCTGCCCTATCAACTTTCAATGGTACTTTTTGTGCCTACAATGACCACAGGTAAAGGGGATTCAGGGTTCGATTCCGGAGAGGGAGTCTGAGATAAATTATTATTAAATTATTGATGACCATATACGACAAAGAATGACATAATGTGCCACACTCACGGCTGATGAAGGGCTGGATGCTGAGGGTCAATGAATTGTGTGAGATGTGTCAAATCTGTTGGTTATTATTTTTGTTCATTATCATATGTAAACAAATGGAGGCAAGATTTTTAAAATATATTTTGCATTGAAGAAATAATTGTCTGCATTCAGATTGAGCTCTATATCATCAAATCAGTAATGATTGGATGACTAATGTGAATAACAAAGACATAAATATTACATAAAAAAATCCTTTTAGCCCAGTATTAAGTGGAACATAGTAAATTAAGTTAAATGGAAACAGTCAAACACATATGCAGAAGCATTGACAATTGTATTGATTTAATATACACACATACAAATATTAATAATATGCATTTTCATTAATATTTTATGCCAGTGACAGTATTCGACCAACACTCACAAAGCACTGCTCAATAGCCATGAATCTATGAATGAAATTAAAATATGAAACCTTTATTTGCAGTGTCAAATCACATTGAACACATGAACAACACACAACAATACAATGCTTAATCACAGAATGTCAGTGCCTGTGTTGTGCATCAATAGCTCTCACACACTAAAATCACATAGATCAACATGTAAATATGCATCCTCTCAATTATTTCGCATCAGTTTTAGAAACCAGCCAGCATCAAGGTCCACACTTTCCTGACACACACACACACACACACATTTTTTTACAAACACAAATCCAAACATGCTGCAGAAATGCACAATTCCCCATGCTCTCAGTGACACACAATGCAACAATTAGTTTGCAAAAATGTACCCACTTCCCGGTGATGGTAAAGTAGTTGACTACAGCTGCTCTACAGTGTTTTCCATTTTCATTATTTTATTTTCATCCTACTACATTTATTTTATAATGCTTGTGCTGTTAAGATTTCACACTATGTGCTTACTGACACATAGACTTATATTTTGTTGATGCTTATGTACATATCTACATACTTAATTTAACACTTCATAGCATATTTCATTTATTCCCTCAAGCATATCACACATTATCTAATGGATGTGAAATCCTTGATTGATTTTCTTCATTTGGTCTAGAGACTAACCTCAGTCTCAGACAGGGATCACTGTAGCTATCAGTGCAACATGTGTATAGTAGGCGCCTAGCTCAGGATTTGTGTATGCTCCGCAGTGATGTGCATCATATAGAAGTCAACCTGATAAACCCCCAGGGGCCGCCATGTTGTGCAGTTATAAAAATTGCCATGGAAACGGTTGCTTCTTAAAATCTTCTTTGATGATTGATGAGGGGCCAACCATCAAAGGGATTGCTGGCCTGCAAATCCTTATCAAATCCAATCAAAGAACCAAAAACTCTAGACATTAAAGGATATTTCTTTGGTCCTCTGAACTACCAAACATAAATAACAAGTTCCCTTGCTTCAAGTTATTAGCTTGTGAAAATAACAGACCGTCAACTGAGAAGACCACAGTCCTCATTAGTGAAGACAACAATCCTGCCTACGGAGACAACCGCTGATTTGTTCAGTAAAAGTTCATCAAGAAGACACTGCTCTCATAACTACAAATCCCCCTTTACCAAAATGGACATCCTGGTAAGAATTTTTTTTTTTTTAGAAATGTATGTTCAGGTTCAGGTCTTTTAATAATGAATTCCATGTTTCCATTTTTCAGACATGTGGAACAATGCAGTCTGAGATTAAGGTTCTGAAAGAGAAGCTCAAACTGAATGATGAGCTTCTGATAAGGGAGCAGGAGAAAATGACAGCTCGCTCTAAAGCCCACATTGGTGTCCTGGCTGAACTGGCTGTACAGAGCAACAAGGTGAAGGCTCTGGAAGAGAAGCTCAAAGAGAACGATGAGCTTCTGATGAGGGAGAAGGAGAAAATGACAGCTCACTCTAAAGCCCACAATGGCAAACTGGCTGAACTGGCTGTACAGAGCAACAAGGTGAAGGCTCTGGAAGAGAAGCTCAAACAGAACGATGAGATTCTGATGAGGGAGCAGGAGAAAATGACAGCTCACTCTAAAGCCTACACTGGCAAACTGGCTGAATTGGCTGTACAGAGCAACAAGGTGAAGGCTCTGAAAGAGAAGCTCAAACAGAACGATGAGCTTCTGATGAGGGAGAAGGAGAAAATGACAGCTCACTCTAAAGCCCACAATGGTAAACTGGCTGAACTGGCTGTACAGAGCAACAAGGTGAAGGCTCTGGAAGAGAAGCTCAAACAGAAGGATGAGCTTCTGATTAGGGAGAAGGAGAAAATGACAGCTCACTCTCAAGCCCACAATGGTAAACTGGCTGAACTTGCTGTACAGAGCAACAAGGTGAAGGCTCTGGAAGAGAAGCTCAAACAGAACGATGAGCTTCTGATTCGGGAGAAGGAGAAAATGACAGCTCACTCTAAAGCCCACAATGGTAAACTGGCTGAACTTGCTGTACAGAGCAACAAGGTGAAGGCTCTGGAAGAGAAGCTCAAACAGAACGATGAGCTTCTGATGAGGGAGAAGGAGAAAATGACAGCTCACTCTAAAGCCCACAATGGCAAACTGGCTGTACAAAGCAACAAGGTGAAGGCTCTGGAAGAGGACAATGTGGCTCTGAAGGAGAAGGTGGCCCTTTTGAAAAGGGATTTGAGCAGGGTTGAGCTTGTGGTGACAGAGATGGAGGAAAGGCAAGCTCACAGCCAAAAGATTGACTCCATGGACAAGGAGACTCAAACCAGCGATCTGCTTCAGGATGAGAATAATGCGCTTCAAGAAGAGCTGATGAAGCTCAGAGCTTCTTATCATGAGGTCTGTCTGAATCAGACTACCAACCAGGAGAAGTTCGACACTGAGCTCCAGGAGGAGAAGCAGGAAAAGAACGTTCTCCAAGAAGAGCTGATGAAGCTCAGAGATTCTTATCATGAGGTCTGTCAAAATCAGACTACCAACCAGGAGAAGTTCAACACTGAGCTCCAGGAGAAGAAGGTTCTCCAAGAAGAGCTGATGAAGCTCAAAGCTTCTTACAATGTGGTCTGCCACTGTCATGAAGCTGATGTTTCCAGTCGGGAGCTCAATGGAGAGAGTAAGGATGATGTCACTGAGGAGAAGTCTCTCTCCAGTGTTCTCCCTGAGAAACCAAAGAAGACTTCACTCTGGAAGAGAATCCGCCACGCTCTGGGGTTGAGAAAACCACAGTGTTGGAAGTAGTCAGCAGCGCCCATCCAACAGATCCTCGATGTACCCCATGAAGAAGAGAGTGACTGTGACTGGTACCTGAATAAGAAAGAGTGAAGTTTGTTCCTCTGAATTAGCTTGCCTGTTAGCGTCTTTTTTCATATACACTACACAACACATTCGTTGGTGGTGTCCAAAAGTCCAAAAATTCAGTCAAATAAAAAAGCAGTAGAAGTCAACTTAAAAGCAGCAGAGTTTTATTGTCGACAACAAAACCTGAGAGCATTCAGTAGCGAGCCGGAGCTGCACCAGAAGAACTCTGGCTAACAGTGGTGTTGCTCCGCTTTATCTATCCTTAAGGGCCACACCTGTTACGACCTTCCCCCTGGAAAGTCTCCAAGCACCGGGGTTACTTGCGTACGTTGGACTTGAATTTACCCCTGGAAAGCCTCCAAACACCTGGGTTGCTTTGGCCTTGGAGCTGGGACTTTCCCTCTGGAGAGCCCCTACCGTACCATGATGAGTCTCTTTTTCTTTTACACAGTTTTTCTTACTCTTGACACCATTATATCTGTCCAAACCATTTACTATTTTTTTAAAAGATATTTGTCTCTGATTTTACACCATTATATTTCATTCTTGTCAGACTGCCTTTAAAAAAAAAAAAGATTATCATTTCTTCACACAAGTTATACATACACTACATACTGATTGTTACACATAGAGTATATTGTTTGATTCGTTTGATGATTCGTAATATCTGTCTTAAACTTATTGTAATCATTAGCAATTTATGTTATAATCACTCCTCAGTTTGCAGTGCAGATTAAAGGTACATAGTGACATTCATATGTGACACAGTGTAATGAACAGAAATTTTACTACACGGGCATGTCACATTATTGATGCCATCATGGAAGCACTTGCTGCCGGCTCTGCTGCTTACGTTCATGCTCCAGTAGCAGATGACGAGCATCTCGACTAAAGTGACGAACTTGGTGAACTCCGTGGTGGTGATGAAGATAACGTTACACGTTACCGTATTTTCAAGAAATATTTTCGTACGTTGGAGTGAAAGATTCTTCCTACCAGATTAAGTGCCTGTTATGCCTACAGAGAGTGACTGAAATATTGGCATTCAAAAACTCCCCGTCCAACCTGAAGAAGCACATCGAGATAAGTTAAATACATTTTCATTCAATGAAGCCATAATGTCATGTTGGGACCTGGTATCTGTGAACCATAGTTGGGCCTACATGTGTAGTCAAAAGCCTGACCGCATGTCTCCTTTGCTCTGGAGACAAAGGAGAGCTTCCAGAACTCAGTCTCCCAGGGTTCTTCATCTTCACATATAGGTGGTAAAACTGCTCCAGAAGACAACTCTCAACCACTATTGGTCACTGTGTGCCCCATGACCCATGAGGTCACAAGGCCAATATAAGCCAAGTTTCCTAGCTCTCTTCTCTGTTCTGCCTCTTCCCCTGCTGACCGCTCCTGGTGGAGTAGGTTCTGGCCCTGCTCTCCCAGCCAGGGAGACTTCCTCCCTACACAAGCTCCTCAACTTCCAGCAGGCCTGCCTGGAGCAGACTGCTAAAACCTTCCAAAGGCAGTGACGCGAGAGCCTGCCTAAGAACTTCAGCACAATTGGCCACGACACAAGGTCTGACCACCAGATGCACAACAGGAGCCACACACCAACAAGACCACTTCACTCGACTTCAAACAGCACATCCAAAAAGGAACTTTCCCTCTTTTTCATGGACGGGTAACACAACTGGGCTCTATTATTACGCTAGGCTAAGCAAAGGACTGTTTAGTCCTATTTCTATTTCATGTGATGTTTATAAGTTTGAATTGTGTTGTTGTGATATTTGGTAATATGTCATTCGAAAGTTAATGTTAGTTCTGTTATACTGATCAGTTTCTTTGCATGCATCTAACTACTTTCTTTAACCTGGCACCAACACCTCACAAACTCATTTCCACAAACTTAACACATACATTTGATCTCAGCCACATGGTCTCAAAACTCCATCTTCATTAATGTTGCATAAGTGTGAATTTTGCCAACCTCTACACTGTCAAGAACTCCATATCCTTCAACTTTGCTAGCTATTGATGTGGTAATTTTGGTTATAGTTATTTATTTAATTATTAATCAGAGTTCCAAATTTGTAGTCAGTAAGACTTATTTCTTAAATTGGCTATCTTTTCCCTTCCTTTGAAGGGTGGTGCCCCGATTTATCCTTTATCAGTTTAATATTAATATTTTTAATATTAATATTTAATATTTCTCTGATAGCCACATTTATTGAATGCCCAAAAGCACACCATTTAATGGTGCCCCGCATGAAGGAAAGTACATAATCGTACCCCGCGCAAGGGAAAGTACATAATCACAACATTTTTGGTGCTCTGTGTGAGGCAAAGTCATGAATAATAACATTATTTTGACTCCTCGTGGAGCACAGCACAACAGTCAGCGTTATTTAAGTGATCGCTACTGATGACGGGCTCTCCATCTTCCTCTTTAGTCGCATCCATTTTTTCCGCCTAAATATTGATTTATCCTCACCCAAAAGGCAGAGCATATTCTCCAGTCCCTGCAAAGGCTTTGTTCTCACATGTGAACTGGTCCACGCACCCCTCCAGCCAGCCACGTCAGATGAAGATTCAGAGAGACTGCATGGAGAGGACACTGTGATGGGAGAATCTCCAAGAGTAGTCACACCACTGGGGCTGTGAGGTGGCCACCTTTTGTGTTTTCCTCCTGTGGATGACTGCTCTTCAGGGTAGGACAATTTCTCTTCCAGGAGTCTTTGGAGCTATTATATATGGATTGTTGGACAGAGCTGGAATTAGTGATACTGTGGCTTAATTGTTCATTTCTTCTTTGTTCCACAGGCACAGCAGCAGTGCAGCACGGCTAATCTCCAATTGGGACATGATGTTGCAACTTATCACCTAACTAATACTATTTCCAATAATGTGACTATTCCACGGAAATAATTCAGAAAAGAAAGGAGTACGCGGGAATTAAGAAAGTTTTAAAAGAGAGAGGAATCCGTTTCTAGACACCTATGGCCAGAATGAGGATACACTGGGACATGGCCATGGCAACAGGTAGGAAACAAAGAGGACACCGCAACACGAGCAAAACATAAACTACAGAAATACCGAGGAATGGACAAATAAAGTATGTAAGTGCATCTAAATGAATAAGTAAGTGAAAGATAACACATGTTAGACACTGAAGACAAATAGTCTAAGAGATTGTATATAGGTCTTCAGTCTTCACTGTTAGGACTGATCGGACGCTGTATGTGTGAGCTGTAATGATCACTTCATTCCCAAAACACAGGGTCTCTAGTGGTTCCAAGAGTCTGTAAGAGTAGAGCAGGAGGTAGAACTTTTAGCTATCAGGCTCCTCTCCTATGGAACCAGCTCCCAATCTGGGTTCGGGAGGCAGACACTGTCCCAGCATTTAAAGTAAAACTAAAAACCTTCCTCTTTGACAAAGCCTATAGTTAGGGCTGGATCAGGTGAGTCCTGAACCATCCCTTAGTTGTGCTGCTATAGGTTTAGACTGCTGGGGGAACTCCCATTATGCACTGAGCACTTCATCACTTCCCTCTGTCTCTCTGTCTCTCTGCCCCCCCACACCTGTTTATTTATTTATTTATTTATTTTAACATGTCATCATGTCAAAGTGTCACTTTGTCCTCCCATAGTCCCTCTGGCTCTTCTCTCTCTCTCGTTTCAGATAACTCTGGCACCGGGACTGCAGGACAACAACAACTACCATCACCATTTTTATCATTAATTACAATAACTCAGTAATTCATTAATATATATAATCCTGTTGTAGATCACTACATTGTTATTGTTATCTCTCTCTTCTCTCCCCCGCTTTCCACCCATCTCTCCTTTCCTCCCCCCTTACTTTTCTTTCCTCACCCCAACCGGTCGAGGCAGATGACCGCCCACATTGAGCCTGGTTCTGCCAGAGGTTTCTCCCTGTTAATGAGGGAGTTTTTCCTCCCCACAGTGCTTGCTCATTGTGGGAACTGTTGGGTTTCTCTACGTTAATATTGTTTTCAGGTCTTGACTTTTAAATGTAAAGTGCCTTGAGATAATGTAAATTATGAATTGGCACTATATAAAAAAAATTGAATTGAATTGAATTAATGAGACAGATGCTCAAGAGAATCTGGATAACAAGAATGGACCTCACTAAGGAGGGGCCCCCATATTTCATCTGAATTTCCCCTCAACCCACGGGGGAAACGTGGGGGGCAAGTGCCTACTGTTGTATTCTTAGTTCGATTTTTTTTTTATTGCTGAGTTGCTCAATGTTCTTTGGGCTATTGTTTGTTCTCATGTTATATAATATATATATATATATATATATCATGGAGTATAATGCCATTTTCCAAAGCTATAAATGAACAGCATATCGTTAGTGTCGTTAAATGTTAATGGGTTAAATAATCCAATTAAAAGGACTAAGATAATTTTGAAAATGAGAAAACTTAAGGCTCAAGTTATCTTCATGCAGGAAACACACCTTTCCCAGGAAGAGCATGAAAAGCTGAAGAAATTTGGTTTTAGAAACACCTATTACAGTACTTGTAAACAAAGGAACAAAAGAGGTGTGGCAATACTTATACAAAACTCAACTAAATTTGAATGTCTAAAAGAAATCAAGGATACAGAATGACGATATATTATAGTGAAGGGGAAACTACAGGAAGAGATGGTTACGTTAATTAATGTATATGCCCCTCCAGAGAGTACTAAACAATTCTTTAAATCATTATTCCCAGTCATGGCCTTAAAATCTGAAGGTATAGTGATATGTGCTGGTGATTTTAATATGATAATGGATCATAGGGTAGACACAACAAGTATAAAAAGAAATAAGACACATATATCTAAATTTGTAAACATGTCGTTGAAGGAACATGGACTGGTTGATGTATGGTGTGAACTGCATCCGAAGGAAAAAGACTATACACATAACTCTACTTTATATAACACCCCTCGCCCGGGGAGTAACTCAATGTAGAACCGCCACTGCCCTTAAGGAAGGTAGATTGCCACCGTCATGTAATGAAGCAATCATATCTGTAATCCCCAAGGAGGGTAAAGACGCAGAATATTGTAACAATTACAGACCCATTTCTATGCTCAATGTAGATTACAACATATACACATCCATTATAGCAAGGAGAGATCAGAATTTCCTGACAGAATTAATTGACGAGGACCAAACTGGATTTACTACAGGACGACAAACATTAGCGAACATAAGAAGGACCCTGCAAATAGTAAACTCGATACAAATGAAGGAAACTAAGGCTATATTGCTGAGTCTTGATGGCGAAAAGGCTTTCGCCATTAAATGCATCAATACAATAAACCAGAATCCTATAGCTAGAATAAAAATGAATAGTAGTCTAACAAAAAGCATAAAGCTACAGAGGGGAACACGCCAAGGATGTTGCCTGTCCCCTCTCCTCTTTGACTTATACATTGAACCTCTGGCGCAGGCTATAAGACAGTTTGAGGAAATAAAGGGAATACATATTAAAAAACAAAAACATGTAATAAGTCTGTTTGCAGACGATGTAATAATATATTTAGAAAGACCTGATACAAACCTAACACATTTAAGTATATAAGTATATACAGAGACCACTCATTATATAAAACAAATGTGAATAAAACACAGATTCTGGCTTTTAATTATACCCCTTCCCAAGAAATTGCAAATGCTTATAAATGGAAATGGAACTCAGAAAGCATAAAATATCTTGGGGTAACCCTAACAAAACAGATAAGCCATCTTCAGAAGATAATTCCAGCCATGTTTTCATTGTGATCAGATTCATATACAAATTAAGAGGATATTGAGAGATGGTCGACCATATCACTGGAGTTCAGTTCAAAGATTGACATTATTAAAATGAACATTTTCCTGAGGCTATTGTATTTCTTCCAATCCCTTACTGTCAAGATACAGTTAGAAAGATTTAAAACCTGGGACAAAATGATATCGCGGTTCATTTGGAGTGGTAAAAAACCAAGAATAAAATATAGCACGCTACAACTGGCTAAGAATCGGGGGGGATTCCCATGGCACTCCCAAATTTAAAGGATTATTATGAGGCAGGACAACTTGGTCAAGTGGTGTGACAAGCATTATAACTCCAAATGGAAAGAGATTGAGATGAGGGTGGCTAACAAACCAGTGCAATCCCTTTTGGGCAACATTACATTGATAAAAACTACTAAAAGGTTCAATAGATCCAATAACCTCCCACACACTGACTATCTGGGCTGATTTCAATAAAAGGCATAGATTGGAAAAGAAAGTGAGATTGTTGAGCTGGATTGCATATGATGAAAGATTCAGGCCAAACTTGAGTGACCTGACATACAGGAACTGGGAGAGGAAGGGAATCACTGCCATGTGTACAATACTAAAGAATGGAAACATAATGTCTTTTCAGGACCTTAGAGAAATGTATGGATTAAAAAATTAGGATTTTTTTTAGATAACTACAGCTAAGGGATTATATTATAAGGGAAATAGGGAGCGCAAAAATATTAAACGGAGTGATAGATGTTCTAATGCGAGTATATAATGGGTCAAAAATCAAGGTGGTATCTGTGTTATATAAAACCTTACAGACTGTACGAGTGCTTCAACTGATTACATTGGTGCTAGATGGGAGACAGAGCTGGTCCTGCAGTCAGGCCCCCAGTTTAGCCAGGCAGGGCCTCACAACCAGACACAGGTTAGGTACTAACTATAGGTTAGAGAGCAATTCAGAGGAACTTTATCAATACCTGTATCAAGAAAGATACTTATTAATGGAGGAGGTCGTAATTCATGATTACTCAGAGTAGTGAACCTGACTGAGTATAGAGACTTATTATAATGGCCCAGTAAAGTATATGAGTTGCTTATGGACGAGGCAGTTATGTGATCCTGTAAGATAACTATAGAATAGATGTTTTTATTTGTATCTGAAAGAACATAGTTCCAAAGAAATCAGGTGTAATCATGACAGTGGATGTATAGTATATAGTATATAGAAGTATAGGAAGTGTCCATATCTCCATTTAGCTCAAAATCACAGTGAAAAATATCACAACAAAAAAGCTTCTAAATAAAAGTATTAGATTCTTGTGTAACCCAGGTTAAAAATCTGTATTAAAAACAATAAATTAGTTGATTGAATGAAGAAAAGTGAAATTCATGGTGGAAAAATCAATTCATTAAATACTACGTTTTGGTTAATAATAAAAAACAGATGTTTATCTAAAAGGAGAGATAGAACCATAATAAAATAATTTATAGAGAGTTTTAGTTTGAAGGAGACGGGTTGGAGACGGTCTGTCACCCAATCAGAAAAGAAGCCCCGCCCATTGAGCTGATCGGAGCAGGTTCACTTCCTCTGAAGTTGCCGGGAAGAGAGAGAGCAAGGCGCATTAAACAGACACTCACCATAGGAAGATAAAACAAGAAAAGTGGATCAGACTCGGAAAAGCTGCCGAAGAAATCTCCCGGGACGACCAGGACCTGTGTGAGCACAGTCGGAGGAACCTCTCGGGAAGAGAAACGCATCGGTGAGCGGCCGTCTTGATGTGCTAGGCTAATAGCTAATGCAATGAGTTAACCGTTAGCATAGGAGCTAACATCAGAGCACTAACTCCGGTGCTGATTGGCGCGAGAGAGACACACTACGACACACCACACATTAATGCTGAAGCCCTGATCCGACATTTTAAAGGTGCATTGTGAGACATTTGTTTGCTCCTTTGTTGCACATAGAGCTGTATTATGTGTGTGTTTAGCACCTTATTTGTGCATTCTAAGCTCATCCAGCCATATTTTATTAGCTGTGCACATTACATGTTTTTCTTTCTAGATGATTGATATTGTTTTATGTGCTAATTACGATGTAAAGAGCACAGGATATTTTGATACTGTTGATTTGGAGTGAGGAAGATTAGTTAAATAACATAATCTGATATTTTGAGTGTTGCTTATTTTATTACTGAACATTGTGATAGCATGTTGCAACAGTAATTGAGTAAAATTGTTATTCTCTATTAGGCCTGGGACGATAACAAATTTTGCTGGACGATATATTGTCCCACGAATTATTGCCGATAAACGATATTATTGTCAACATGATAATATATCATAATAATGCACACCCTTTCAAATACAATAAACTTTTATTTTTCAGTAATTTTTTACCATCGTAATTGTAATTTCAGGAACGTTGAAATATCCTAAATAAATAAAACAAACAAAGAATAAAATGGACTCTCAGTCTCTGTTAGCAAAAACAGCACTCAAATATAAAACCACACACAACCAAGACAATAAATAAAATAGCTTATCAAGTCTCGATTAACAAAATTGCACTTCAATAAATATTGAACATTTAGGCCGTTTGTGACATGTATTTTCTTGCAGGCAATTCGTTCTGTCTGTCAAACGTTTGCAGCATCTCTCTCAATGCTGGTTTTTCAACTGTACTAAAGGGCAGCATTTCTTTTGCGATGCAGCGAACTACCATTTTTGCTCCATTTATATTTACTTTGTCGACCAAACGCCTCAGTGAGTGTTGACTTTCAGGACGAAGGCTCGGCATCTTGAGGTGCACTTTTTTCCCCCAGCTGGGAACACTGGGTTGGGTGGTTGTGCTTTAGGTGGGCATGCAACTTTGTTGTGTTGCTTTTTTTTGTTGACACCACTTTTGAACTGGCTCGTCCGTGTTGATGGGCTCACCTTGCTCATTCGGTGAGCAGATGTGGTAGAAATAACTATTTTTGTACAATGTTTATTTTTTTAGTACATCAGTTTGGCTGAAATCTGTGGTGCTTCCACCTGCTGAACACAGAATAAACTATAAGTACCAGTCTTGGCTGATTAACACAGCTCATATTACATGTGTAAAAATTATTGTAGGCTATTGTATTGTACAGTATCTGTAAATAATCGTGTTTCTCTTCTGTTCCTTAATATCTACAGATATGACAATGATTTCAGCATAAAACTTCCTTTAACATGACTTTTTTCATTTCATTACATGAAGCACTGCAACACCTGATGTCCTCTGAATCCACTGTGGCAGCAGCAACAAGGTGGAGATCGGCAGCTTCAGGCTGGTCAACATGTTAATAATATTGAGTAAATTTCTATATCCATTATGGTTGGTAAAATGAACACTGTTATCACAACAATGTTCATCTTTTACTTTCTGATTTGATAAACTTTAGATAAAATGTCTTTTCTTTTTTGTCATAAGAGACAGAACACGGTCAGCACAGCTGTGTCCCTCAGGTTCGACCGTCCCTAATAAAATGACAGGAAACATAAAAGTATGGCATTATTGCTGAGATAAGTGTTACTTTCAAACAAAGTCTGTCCTTATATTCTGTGGATATTCAACTATGTATTTGAATATGGTTTGGGATTAAACAGTGTACTACAATGAATGTGCAGTATGGAGTTTTTTCACATTAAAAGTATTGCATTTATAATGTAATGCATCATGTGCAATCATTTGCTTTAATTGTTAGTAAGTTATGAAAACAGGTCTATACCTGGTAGGTAAACTGTTCATTCATAAATAAAGTCCAGCTCAACAAGTTTCACACTGCAGCAGCTGCACTAACGTTATTTCTGAACCAATAATCTAATAAAACATTATTACTGAAGTTACCCACAGTAACGTAGTCAAGCCAAATAGGTTGGGGAGCTGAACAACTTTACATAACGTTAAATATCTAACTTGGTGGAGCTCATTCACTAAACACACAGTCGCCTTCAGTTTAAAAGATTTATCACCATAAACTCTAATGCTCCTCTCTCCACTGTGTGAACCGCTTCATGTCGGTTTAATAACCCCCGTCACTCCCGTTAGCATTGCCATTACTGCTGGTATGTTGCCTGGAGGTTAGCGGAGCTAAGCTAACCAGCCAGGTACAGAGACAATGATACCTGCTCATCACTACTGACACGTAAATAAAAGGCAGTACTTTACACACCACAGACACTTCTCCGTCAGGACAATCAGCCGAACAACAAACGATAATATTCACATGTGAATGAAAACTCCTCCCCAGACCCGGTCGCGTTCGGTGACGGGAATTAGCCTGGAATTAGCCCCCCCTCCCCCCCCAGAGTTGTTACGAAGGAAGAACTTACTGATTGAGTCTAAAACCGTATTTTGAACCAGGCTGTAAACAGGTTTAATTCTGCTCTAAAGTCTGGCGTTTTAACATGGGAGTCAATTCCCATTGACTCCCTCTTGGAGCCAGCCTCAAGTGGCCACCCAGTGAACTGCAGTTTTTTGCACTTCCGCAGTGGCCTCAGCGCTCAGCCCGGGATGTTGCCGCGTGGTGTGGAGCCAATGCTAGCGGCCCTGCCTCCCCCCACAGAGACAAAGAGACTGGATGACTGACAAGAGGGTTCACTCTGTTCATTCCGCTATGGAACAAACACCCCCAGGTGCTGAGACCGAGCTCAGAGTGAACCCTCTTGTCATCCAGCCTGCTTGGAGGCGAGAGAAGAGGAAAACAAACGCGCATGCACATGGCAATAAATTGAGGCGGGAAAAATTATCGAGTTCATTTTAATTTATCGTGCGATTAATTGATTTATTGATTATCGGCCCAGGCCTATTCTCTATTGATAAAGAGTTTATGTAGATTTAACATGATTAATGTACTATAATTCATTTTTTGAGATTTGAGAAAATTAAGATGAATGCTCTGATCCAACTTATTGTAGGTCAGGTTTTTTGATGGACCCATTGAGAGTTTGACCTACCTGGATGTTGGAGCCAGTCAAAGTTTGATGGCGAGCCAGACCCCGGAGGATACTTAGAGATACTACGCCGTGGAACCTGAATCCTTTTACACTTTACATACACACACACACACACCATCCACGCAACAGTGCGGTGGGAGTGATTTTCCACCTTGACGGTGTTGACTGAACAGTGACTGAAAACAGGTGAACTGAACTTTAGAAAAAACGCAGCTGCAAAACTTTATTTTATTTTTTATTTTCTATACTTACCCGGGTAAGAGTTGTGATAATTTGTGTGATTGATGTTTTTATTCATCCTTCCCATCCTGTAATAAATAGGGAAGCGTATACTCCTGCGTCATCGTTTGATCAATCCTGGGCTCCATAGTCGATCTTAGAACTTCTGATTTCACTGGTTATTGAACCTAGTTACTATTTTTCAGTACTATTCTCTTTTCCTCTCAGAAGGGTTACACTTGTTTAGTTTTATTTCATAATACATGATAATATTGGATCATTCATTTGTATTTATCAGCATGTAAGCTTGTTGCAGTGTCTCAAACCCAGTTTTTCATCAATGTCACAGAAGAACAACAATGAAATGGACGGCTACACACCAGAATTGTATGGACCTGAGGGCAGAAAGTGACCTTACTTTGGAGGAGATGGATGACAAGGAGTTGTTGGACATGGTCTGGGCAGTGGTCAACAAATTGTCAGAGGGCACAAATAACCATCCACTTCCTCAAGATGTCCCTGCTCAGGAATGGCATGACTTGTTCAACTGGACTGGTTCTGATGAGGACCCCCCCCCAATAGCATCACCTCTCAGCTTGGAGCAGCATCCTCCTGAAACCCAATGGTGAACTGGCTGCTGCCATAAATCACCAGCAAGTGTCCTGCAGTCAGGCCCCGTGTTCAGCCAGGCAGGGCCTCACTATAGGTTAGAGAGCGATTCAGAGGAACTTTATCAATACCTGTATCAAGAAAGATACTTATTAATGGAGGATGGGGTAATTCATGAGTACTCAGAGTAGTGAACCTGACCGAGTATAGAAACGTTTACATTGGTAGAAACCTCCCGTTTGGCACGAAGAAATTCTTCTTTCATTAAATTGTAAAAACTGTGCATGATTGATTTCTTCTGTGGTTGATTAAAGAATCAGTGGTGTCAGTGATAGTGCTGTGCTTTAGAGTTCTGGGAAACACCACAGAGCAACTACAGGTTACAGATATTATTCATCTTTGGTTCATCATGTTCAGGAGGACAATATTAAGATCAGGACAGAGATTATACAAGGCTGGGTTAGGTATAAATGTGTGTGGTGGTGGTTTTAACTCTCTGACACCAAGGGGACAGATGACACAGAGGATGCAGGTTGTCTTATCTCTTATTTTGTGTCTGTTCTTGTCTCCAGTTCAACAATGTGCCATCAGGGAAGCTGACCAAACACCTGGAGGTGAGGCTGGCTCCTGTTGGATTATTGTAAGTATCGCACACATTAATGCAAACACACACAAACACACCTCTGAGCTACTGTTTCTATTTGTCTTCTTATGTGCCTGATTGTGTTTATGTAGCAAAGGAAAGGGGGTTTACGGGGCTCCAGGAGACAGACTTCCTTTTCCCGTGACCAACCGCCACTCACAGTAAGTCTGCCTGACTAGTTCACAGTCACCTTGTCTGTCATGAATTTATATTTCTTTGATTGAGATGCTTTCATGTTCTTTTCTTTCCTCACACTTTTAAACATTGGTAATTCATGCTTTCTGTGTTTTTTCTGTTTTTCCACAGAAAGAGAAAATGTGAGAGCTAGCAGGATGATGACATGCCGTATGTCAAGCTTTCGAAGACGGAACAGACACTAAACGCTGTTGCTGAGCTCGAAACTCCTGACTGTGCAGTCGTTGAGCCCAACGTTGAAAAGAGAGTATGTGTCTTTGCTTTGTAGGTTTGAGACTCTGTGTCACACAAACCTCATCCAGCTGTGTCTATGACCACACTTCTAAAACCGTTCTCTAACTATAATTCTTGACATCATGACACATCTATATACCCAGATTTAACTTGTGCAAAACAAGAAAGACACCAGTTCATTGTTGATATGCATTATGATACATACCAAATAGATATTAGAAATATAATAAAACAAATGATTTACCAAAATAAAATTAAAATCGCGTTTACAAAAAAATACTATATATATATATACATATACATACATACAGATATACATGCAGATATACATGCATTTATACTTCTGACCAAATGTATTTATGCAAATATTTTAATGACCTATTTTTCTTATAGTAGAGTAGGTTTTAATAATGTGACTTTACTTTTACTTTTGTTAATATAAAATATTCTGTTACATTTCATTACTGGATGAATAAGAAGTATTTAAGTGGGTAGAGAAGAGACGGGGACTTTGATACTGATTATAAAGGCTCAGTATAGTGTATGACTTGCTTATGGATGAGGCACTGATACAATCCTGGATGAAAACTATTATAACTAACAGGTTGTGGTTTTAACTCTCTGACACCAAGGGGACAGATGACACAGAGGATGCAGGTTGTCTTATCTCTTATTTTGTGTCTGTTCTTGTCTCCAGTTCAACAATGTGCCAGCAGTGAAGCTGACCAAACACCTGGAGGTGAAGCTGGCTCCTGTTGGATTATTGTAAGTATCACACACATTAATGCAAACACACACACCTACGTCTGAGCCTCCGTTTGTATCTGTCTTCTAATGTGTCTGATTGTGTTCATGTAGCAAAGGAAAGGTGATTTAAGGGGCTCCAGGAGACAGAGTTCCTTCTCCCTGTCCAGACACAGGAGGCTCTGGAAGAGATGGCAGCTGACACTGTCGCTGCTGTCCAGACACAGGAGGCTCTGGAAGAGATGGCAGCTGCCGTTGCTGTCGAGGCACAGGGGGCTCAGGAGAAGATTGCAATGGAATTGAATGCTGCAAGAAACAGCTCTCTGTCAGCTCTCCTGTTTTCTACTATGGATTATCCAATGCATCTAGTTGAGGACAATCTTCTTCTCCAAAATTCAGTTAAAATAAAAAAAAAAAGATTACAATGGTACTTCAAGCTCCTGAAGTTTGTTACATTCTCCTATGTGTTTTAACCTGTAATGGAAATTACATTTAATTGCATGAGCGGACAATGGTTGACCAAATTGTTAATCTAAAAAGGGTAACCTTAAGGTTTATGATGGTGGCTTAAGAGACACAGAAATTGCCACCACAATATCCAACCAGATGTTTTTTCATTTATCCGACCACCTCTCGTTTATTCGACCGGACGTCGTTGCTCCGGTCAGGTTTCTCATTTATCCAATCACATGTTGTATATCCAACCAGATATTTTGTCATTTATCTGACCACCTCTCGTTTATCCAACCGGACATTGTTGCTCCGACCAGGTTTCTCATTTATCCAATCACATGTTGTATATCCAGTCAGATATTTTGTAATTTAACCAACCACCTTTCGTTTAAAAAAATGAGAAACCTTGGTGAGACAAACAAGGGGTGTTTGGATAAATTTATGAAGTGGGATGATTCAGATCCGTACGGACATTTTAAGGTCATCATCAGTGCATAAAAGCAGAAGAGATCATTCTGTGCTTGGTTTCTCCTCAGAAACAGATCTCTGTCTGCTCGACAAGCTTTAAAATGATGGAGTACATGAGAGTGGTTGTCCGATGGTGCCGTGTGCCACAGCCTCACATCAATTAACCCACATCAGGTCTTGGTGGTACATGAGCAGGTGGAACTGTACAGAAAATGAGACCCAGCATTTGAGAGTTATTTGCGCTCACCTATCCAGCGCTGGTGTTTGGAGCTATATAGCCAAACTGTTCTCTACAATGAAGAAGCTATGGTCAGACCCGACGTTTAATCTATTGGGCTCTGGAGCTTTTGAGTTATTGTTGACAGATAAACAACCATTGACTGAAATTGTCAACCAATATAGTGTCACATACACTGAGATTCAGCCAGGAGTTAGCTTCTACGAAAATGTCATGAAGACAGTAGCATTAGTGAAAGCGTGCAGTCGGACCCTAAGAAAAGAGCTGACCGTTGCAGACCATAGGATGATGTTTAAGCTGTCCTGCAGACATGTAAGTACTGAGCACATCCTCTCTTAAACTTTTTGTTTTCTCAAAAAAAAAAAAGAAATGTTTATATACTCCTTTTCCACAAATCGTTTGTTTGTTTCATGTCACCCTGACAGGAACCCCACAGCCTGGTAGTGTTGCCACCTGGGTCTGCCACCAACATGATCACAGTGCGATGCACTGAGCCCTAGACGATATATGACCTTATGCTGAAGCATGGCTTACATTGCTCCTGTAATGGAAATTTTTACATTTGTGTATGTTTAATTGCATGAGCAGACATGTATGTGAATGACTGACCAAAGAGTTGACCAAATTGTTAATCTAAAAGGGTAACCTTAAGGTTTATGATGGTGGCTTAAGAGACTTGAGTTTTATGGCCTCGAGAAACCACAACTTTATGGTATCTCTTGGTATCTCTGATTGGGATCTCACACCTGGGGTCTCACAGGGGGGTCATCCACAGAACATGTAAACAAATGGACAGGATATCTCCTCCACTGAGAGAAACTACAGGAGGGTAATAAATACCTTTGCATGCTTAGTGGGAGGGGGCTGCGAGTTATAGGAACACTGATTCTCCTATGTTCTTTTCTCATTTGTGCATGCCATTCAGGTGATGTGTACTGATGAGTCCATCTGCAGATGCTGAATTAAACTTTCAGAAAGAAGTGTTTGACTTTGTGCTTGTTTCACAGAAATTGCCACCACAATTTTGGTGTTGTCGGCAGGATCACTCTTGTGAGAAGACACTCTGGATCTCAGGGCTGAAAGGTAAAACTGCGCAGGGAGTCTGGGACTCTGACCTCAACCTCCCTGACAAAAGAAGGTAGAGACATGAGGGCCTGATGCCTGAGAACCAAAGAGTGCTCTCACTGCTGTGATCCAGCGGACCAATTAGCACAAAGACACTGTCTTTCTGGGAAGACAAATTCAGAAGGGAAACGGTTCTCTCACAGGGTGAGTGACAGACGTGTCTGCATGGCAAGGTTTGGAACCAATGTAGAATCAAGGAAGCTTCGGGTGTTCTTGGAGATCATGGGTGGTCTTGTAGACCACAGAGTTAATATAGAATAAGCCTGTTGGTGATCTTAGAGAAGGTCACATAGTTAATTGGGAACTAATGAGTATGGTATTAGAATAAGCAGGTTGGTGATCTGAGAGGAGGTCACAGAGTTAAGGAGTATGGATATATACAAGATAGAATAATAGGGATTGAAGGCAGGGATTGAACTAATCTCCAAGTCTCAGTGTGTCCGACTAGACCCTGATCTGGACTCAGCTCCACCGAGAGGACAACTACAGCCAGCAGCGGTGCAGTGTGATGACCAGCAGGACACTCAGCTGCTACCGGTGCAGAGGGCGCAGGCAGCAGCTCCAGCTGTCCCTAACCTCCATCCAGACCTCGACCTTGTTGCAGCAGAGGAGGTGGATAGGCCTCCATCATGCACCACTCACATACTCCACGGCGAACTGGGAAGGAGGCAATTTATGATTTGAATGCAACCCTGCAAGCACCGATAGTGGAGGTGGCTGCAGGAGATGGAAACACTCAGCTGATCTCCAGACCATGGACATTCACCAATATGAAAGAACCTACCATTTCATCTCTCCCACAAGTGTTAAGTGGGGGAGCGGTATGCAGTGCAACTGGAACCAGCACTGAACAGCAGAGACTGCTGATGTCTGAGATGGGGACTCAGTATTCGAAAGTGGCAAGATCTGTCTCTGCACAGGAGCGGTGAATGGTGAATCCAGCATGGGGTCATGCTGATCATGCAGGGAAACTCTTGAACAGCAAGACAAAGAAAAAGGACAGCTGGCAGCATATCAAAACCAAGTCTGCGGGCACAAGAAAGGTCATGGACGGAGAGGAAGGGGACGTGGAAGAACTGACGCTTGTTTCAAATGTGGCAAAATTGGACATTAGATCAGGGATTGTCCTGAGAACCAATACACATAGTGTGATTGAGTAGCGTTGGAGCTGGGGACAGTATATAGAGAGATACACTGTACCATTGTTTTGTTAAAATGAGGTTAAGGAAATTTTAAACATTAATTTTTGTTGTCACCACGCTGGCTGATAGATTTTATTGGTAGAGATTTGATGTGTTCATTGAGTAATATGCTAATTTTAACATCACAAGGCGTAGATGTAACTAGAGGATTTGATACATGCATATCAATGGAAGATTCTGAACTCTTCCCTCACCTCTGTAAGTAACACTTTTCTTGTGTGTTCAATCACTGTGTTGTCTCAGTAGCTTAGATTGATTCACTGGAAAGGTATCAAATTCTGATCTCCATGTTCTATTAGGCAAAGGAGAACAAAAACAATTAGTATTGAAGGTTTTGGAACTTTGGACCAAAAGGGGTTATGGGAAGGGAAAAAACATCTGATCCCAATAATAATAATAATTTGATCAGAGGTTTAGAGGTAAATCACAAAAGATTTCTGCAGTGATAAATGCAATTATCTTAAAACAGTTCTTAAAACAGATCAGATCATTATAGCAGGTGATTTCAATATTCATGTAGATGTTGCCAATGACAGCCTTAGTTCAGCATTTAAATCAATAATAGACTCGATTGGTTTCACTCAACATGTGAATCAACCGACCCACTGCCTGAATCACACTCTTGATCTTGCCCTGACATATGGCATTGACATAGAAAATATAACTATTCCAACAGAACCCTCTTCTGTCTGACCATTTTTTACTTACATTTGAATTCAGAATTGTTAATTACGTCAATTCTGGACGGAAATTCTATTATAGTCGATGTCTATCCGACAAAACTGTTCACAAATTTAAAGAACTGCTCCCCTCTTCCCTTCCCTCTCAGCCATGTGTCAGTACTATACAAGAAGATTATCAAGACCTTACTCCCACACTAGTTGATAACTTTGTAAATAGTACTGCAGCCTCACTAAAAACAGCACTTGAAGCTGTCGCCCCATTAAAAAAGAAGAAAGTAAGTCAGAGGAGATTAGCTCCATGGTATAATTCCCAAACGTGTGTTCTAAAACAGACATCGCGGAAGCTAGAAAGGAAGTGGCATTCCACCAATCACCAAGACTTCCACCTAGCCTGGAAGAATAGCCTTATAAATTACAAAAAAGCACTTAGAAATGCCCGAACCTCTTATTATTCATTATTAATAGATGAAAATAGGAACAACCCCAGGTTCCTCTTCAGCACTGTAGCCAGGCTGACAGAAAGTCACACCTCTACTGACCCATCTATTCCTCTAGATCTGAGAAGCAATGACTTCATGAGCTTCTTCACTAATAAAATTACAACCATCAGGGATAAAATCCACCACCTCCTCCCAGTGAATAACACTGATACATTGTCTGGTCCTGAAACCATAGCACCAGATTTATGTCTAAACAAATTTTACTCTATTGATCTTCCTGAACTGACCTCGTTAGTTTCATCATCTAAACCAACTACTTGTCAGCTGGACTCTGTTCCAACTAGACTTTTTAAAGAAGTCCTCCCCCTAATTGACCGTTCCATTTTAAATCAGATTAATATGTCTTTGCTAACCGGCTACGTACCACAGGCTTTTAAGGTAGCCGTTATTAAACCTCTGCTTAAAAAGCCTACGCTTGATCCAGAGGTTTTAGCTAACTATAGACCCATATCCAACCTGCCCTTCATTTCCACAATCCGAGAAAAAGCCATTGCTAACCAGCTTTGTGGTTACTTAGATAGTAACGGTTTATTGGAAAAATTTCAGTCAGGATTTAGAACCCATCACAGCACAGAAACAGCACTATTGAAAGTCACCAATGACCTTCTTATGGCATCAGATGATGGACTTGTCTCTGTCCTCGTCTTGTTGGACCTTAGTGCAGCCTTTGACACAATAGATCATAAGATTCTGCTACAGAGATTAGAACAACATATAGGAATTAAAGGAACAGCACTACACCGGTTTAAATCATATTTATCAGATAGATTCCAATTTGTTAACGTTAACAATGACTCCTCCATGCACATGCAAGTTAATCATGGAGTTCCACAAGGTTCTGTCCTTGGACCAATACTCTTCACCTTATATATGCTCCCTTTAGGCAACATTATTAGACAGCACCACAGCAGACAGCTGGGGGAACTCCCATCATGCACTGAGCACTTCATCACTTCCCTCTGTCTCTCTGCCCCCCCACACCTGTTTATTTATTTATTTATTTATTTTAACATGTCATCATGTCAAAGTGTCACTTTGTCCTCCCATAGTCCCTCTGGCTCTTCTCTCTCTCTCGTTTCAGATAACTCTGGCTGCAGGACAAAAACGACTACCATCACCATTGTTATCATTAATTACAATAACTCAGTAATTCATTAATATATGTAATCCTGTTGTAGATCACTACATTGTTATTGTTATAGTCAGCCCTGATACTGATGGTGCCCAATTGTTCCAGGTCTCTCTCTCTCCACCTCATCTCTCTCTTCTCTCCCCAGCTTTCCACCCATCTCTCCTTTCCTCCCCCTTCCTTTTCTTTCCTCACCCCAACCGGTCGAGGCAGATGACCGCCCACATTGAGCCTGGTTCTGCCAGAGGTTTCTCCCTGTTAATGAGGGAGTTTTTCCTCTCCACAGTCGCCTGTGCTTGCTCATTGTGGGAACTGTTGGGTTTCTCTACGTTAATATTGTTTTAAGGCCTTGACCTTTAAAGGTAAAGTGCCTTGAGATAATGTAAATTATGAATTGGCGCTATATAAATAAAATTGAATTGAATTGAATTGAATTCATGTCCCACGGAAATAACATTAACTGTATAACCTTACAGTAAAGTTTTTTCGCGGTGTTGCTAAGTTAAGCTCACGCTACTTTATACTGTATATGCAGTAGGAACAGAAAAACAAAGATATCGATGTTATTCTATATAAAATGCAAAGACTTTCCCTAACACAACGTGACATACATATCTGTCAATTATGTTACTATGCTTCCCTGCAGACTCTTCACTTCGTGGCCCTTACCGAGACCTGGATCACTCCAGAAAACACTGCCACTCCAGCTGCCCTCTCATCTGCCTACTCCTTTTCACACTCCCCGAGACAAACAGGTCGAGAAGGAGGAACTGGTCTCCTCCTCTCCCCCATGTGGTCCTACCAGGTCCTTCCCCTGGACAACCGTTCCCAGATCTGCTTTTGAATTCCAGGCTGTCTCTGTCACACTTCCTTTCAAACTCAACATTGGTCACCATCACACGGTTACCACCCGCTGCAATCTGAAATCCCTCTCTCCCTCTGCTCTCTCCTCTACTGTTCTTTCCTCACTACCATCTACAGACCAATTTTCACTAATGTCTACTGAGGAAGCCTCCTCCACTCTGCTATCCTCCCTCTTGTCCTCTTTAGATGCTCTATATCCTCTCACCTACCTACTCCGATCAACTCCTCCCTCACTTCAGGCATTATTCCAGCTCCTTTCAAGACAGCCATGGTAAAGCCACTCCTAAAGAAACCCACCCTAGACTCAGCTGACATCTGAAACTACAGACCTGTATCTCTTCTTTCATTCCTCTCTATAACACTGGAACATGCAGTCTAAGACCAACTGTCCTCCTATCTTTCAGAAAATGACTTCCTTTACCCTAATCAGTCAGGCTTCAGGACTGGTCACTCCACTGAGACGGCCCTCCTCACAGTGACTGAGTTTCTCGGTGCCACCAGAGCCTCGTCCGACTCGTCAGTCCTCATTCTCCTTGACTTATCCTCTGCGTTTGACTCAGTCAACTACCAAATCCTCCTCTCCACTCTGGCTGATCTTGGCATTGCTGACTCTGCTCTGACCTGGTTCACATCATACCTGACAAATCGCACCTTTCAGGTCACATGGAATGGCTCCTTGTCCAATCCCTGCCTTCTGGAAACTGGTGTCCCTCAAAGCTCAGTATTAGGACCACTTCTGTTTTCACTATACACTAGATCGCTAGGCTCTGCAATCACATCGCATGGATTCTCTTACCACTGTTATGCTGACGACAACCCAACTGTTCCTCTCTCTTCCCACATCCTCCTCCAGCACCCACGTTGTGACGTGCATCTCGGAATGTCTGGCAGACATCTCCGCTTGGACAGCTACGCATCACCTCAACCTTAGAAAACTGAACTGTTCTTCATCGCGGGGAAATACTGCCCTCATATGGACCTGTAAGTCACTGTCGAGGATGTCACGGTACCATCTTCGTCGACGGCAAGGAACCTAGGCGTAATCCTAGACGACGGACTGTCCTGCGCCCCCCAACATCACTGCTGTGGCCCGATCCTGCAGGTCTTCCCTCTACAATATCCGCAGGATCCGGTCTTTCTTCACAAAAGACGCAACGCAACTCCTGGTCCAAGCGCTGGTCATCTCCTGCCTGGACTACTGCAACTCCCTCTTGGCTGGACTCCCAGCCTCTGCAGCTAAACCGTTGCAGCGTATCCAGAACGCTGCAGCGCGCCTTGTTTACAATCTTCCCAAATTCTCCCATGTGACCCCCCTCCTCCGTGACCTCCACTGGCTTCCTGTTGGGGCCAGCATCCGATTCAAGATGATGGTGCTGGCCTTTAAGGCCGTCAATGCAACTGCACCTGTCTACCTCCAACACTAGTCAGACCACATGCCCCAGTGAGAGCACTTTGCTCATCTACATCAGCTGGCCGACTGGTACCCCCATCACTGAGAGCAAACAAAGCCCGCTCAGCGAAGTTGCGACTCTTCTCTGTTTTAGCACATCAGTGGTGGAACAAACTCCCGACCAATGTCAGGACAGCGGAATCACATTCCATCTTCCGCAAAAGACTCAAGACTCATTTGTTCAGACTTCACCTCGACCCTGCATAGCATGACTCCCGAGAACCGGAGATGAAGCTGAAACAGCGCCAAAATTTTCAGTGGCCGGGAGGGGCATTACGTCTATAGTAGTTTAGCACTACCATAGACAATGAATGGGAATGTGTTTAGGGCCGTTTAGCTAAACAATCCACGGCTGCTGCGTGGGAGACCGAGGTCGATTCCCAGATGGAGAGGAACATATTTTTTACATAAAATGTCGAGAATTTCCTGTGAAAGTGAAAAAAATAAAAAAAACTGAATCCACACCTGCATCCACATTAAATGGGTTCCTCCCCTTCCATTCATCAAGTTTGGTAGAAAAAGGTTAATTTATTTTTTTAGTAATCTGGCAAACAAATAAACCAATAAACAAACAGAGGTAATAAATGGATCTTTCCAGTTATCTTCATCTGGTGAAACACCTTCTGTCACCACCAGTTCAACCAGCGAAACATAGTTTAAGACTGGTCGATGTTTTCAGCAGAGGATCTAGAAAAGAGGGATTGTAGAGGAGGAAAAGATGTTCTCCATCTCATACATTATTATCTATTTGCTCAGGGTACTTTGTAAAAGACGAATAGAAGAAATATCATCTGAAAGAGGACAACAGTTTTGCTCTACTTCCACTGAATGTTGCTTGGTCAGAACCACTTCTTCCAACTGTCTGATTAAAGTTTTCATGACTTGTTCAGCATAATTTATATAAATCATATATAGATATAGATATATAAATTGTATAGATAATATCAATATACCTCTAGTAGCTGGGTTGAAGAAGACTGTGACTGTGTTGCTCCTCTTCATTGGAGGGATGAACACAAGAACAGCGAGATACTGTAGGACGAGGACGCTGAGCCAGTGAGGCACGGCACTGTACTGACTGGCCCTGAACTGGATGTTAGTGATGTGCACCGTCTCCAACAGACTGGCCACCATCAGGATGAGACTGATGCAGAAGAAAACGTCTGCAGGACACAACATACGACAGTTCAGTCAACTTTTCAATAACATCATGTATCTTAGCTATGATCTTGTGTTGGAAATGATGTTTACAATAAAACTCGAGGAACCTGTTGTTCACAATAAATTAAACAAATTAATAATTTCTTTTAAAGTCACACTGTCCCGTTGACCAAATAATTGACACACTTTTCAGTGGAACTACTTTCTACCAAGAAATGTTCCCTTTCCAGCATCACAGGGGTCGGACACTCACTGATGAGAGGCGTCCCCCTGGTGATGGGCAGCAGGTTGTTCATGATGAGCAGGATGAGGGTCATCTTGAAGGAGGAGCGGTTTGGGGCCCAATAATACTCAAGATTAACCGTATGATACATCTTACTGTGTGGTTGTTCACGTATATGAGGGGCAGAGGAGATCTCAGCATGTAGATTCCTGAAAAGATCAATGGTTCAGTTACAACCAGTATACTACTGTTTACTTCCTCTATTTACTTTGTATTCTATTTACATGCTGAAAAACACATATGGGTCACAGTGTAGAAATTGTTAAATAAAACTTTTGACTGTCCTTTCACTTTGCTGGGGACAGTGGAGGGGGCTGAGGCCTTAAGACAACAAGACAACAATAGACTTTATTTGTACACATTCACATGGATAGATATAATCTTTTTTTCTTTTTTAGAGTTTATTAGTCTAAGCCAAGAAATATATCCTATATATCATCAAAAATCATGTACAAATACAGTAACAGAAAATCACAGAGATGGATGTAATTTAATATAAAAAACAAAGAGACACTGTGACACATACATCTGCCCGTCATTTATCTGGTCTTTAGTCAAACAGTCTCTTACCTTTGCTGAATAAAACACCTCACATGTGTAAAGTAGTTGTAGAGCAACATCTGCTGTAGTTTATTGGTCTTCAGTCGCGGAAGTTGAAGGAAAAGTCGAGGAAGAGAGACAGAGATGAAGCTGAAACAGCGCCATAATGTTCAGTCGCCGGGAGGGGCATTACGTGCATAGTGATTTAACACTACCATAGAGAATGAATGGGAACGTGTAAGGGACGTTTAGCGCAGAAGGCCTGTGTTCGATACCCGGCAATAGACTATTATTAGCCAATTTTTTGTATTTCGAAAGTTGAGCAGATGTAATGTCAACATGTACTTCTGGAATTGGTTTATTTGTGTAACAGACAATGAAAACCATTTGAAACTTTTTTCTTGAAATATCACTTTTGTAATAATAAGATAGTAAAGTGGGCCTTTTCATGTTTTCAAAAATTTGTGGCAATGACATTGACTTGAAATTGAGAGCAGGCACTGCAAGTCAGAACTGTTCATCAATAGGAAACACAAGCATAGCATTCTGTTTACACGGTATATTTTAGAAGCTCATAGAATCAAGACTGTTCCCTTCAAGTCTAAATCAATTTTGTATTGGGTCTGTTGTTTGCATTAGGGGCCAGCTAGACTTTTAGCCCCACCCTGCCCGAGGTGTGAGTTGTTGGGCCATGAAGAGGTATATTGTTATCGTGGTAAAAGGCTCAAAGTTAACTAGAAAGTGATTCTGAGATTTACACACTTCCAGCACTACCAGTAATTCTTTCAAAATGACTTTACAAGCGTGGATATGTCATGAGCCATAGTCATCCATAGTTATTCTGCTATAGACCTAGACGGCTGGGGGATCACCCATCAGGCACCAGAAACCAGCACCTTCTCTCTTCTCTCTCTGCCTTGTTTATTTTATTGTATCTTATTACATGTCTCTAATTCCTTGGGTCTTCTCCTCCCCTCCTTGGTCCATGCTGTGCGGCTCTCTGGAACCCATCCTGGCTCGGGTCCTGATGAGGGATGGACCTAGTGAGGTCACCGGTTTGTCGCAGGGCTAACGTGGAGGGTCATGCAACCACCAGCACTCTCACCTGAGGACCTCTTACCTTGGAGCCATGTTCACTACTACTACTGCACATGTTGGACCATGAGGGAGGTAGGAGTGCCCGGAGGGACCAACGCGCCCTTGGAAGACCATGCCAACATCCAGGTGGTGATTCCCGGGCTGGATTCAAGCCAATGACCAGAGACTGTGACTCCACCCCCCCTTTATTTCCTTTTGTTCCCCTATATATATTTTTTCTCCACTCACCCCAACCAGTCCTGGCAGAGGCCGTTGATAGATACATGTAGGGAAAGTAGATTTAGTTCTCATGGCCAATGTGTTTGATGTGCAAGTGCTGCCAAATATATACAGAATACATCCTTGCTGGCCCATCCACTGCGGACAGAGAGGGGGATCCCCTCCGTCTCCTGTTTATAATGCATGAAAATCCAACTTAACTGATTAAAGCTTTTGACAAGACCAGTTGATGCAGTCGTATTTTTTATTATATATAAAAATATATTTTTATTTCTCGCCGGAGTAGTCCTGGTTTGGGGAGATTATTACAGCTGGAGGTGCAGCGTGCAGGGAGAAGAGGCATGATAACCTGTGTTATGTTATTGCTCATAGTTGTTTTAGCTTTATGGTGTATTTAGTGTTAGTCGTTCAGTTTTGATTGCTTTTTTGTCATAGGGTTAAATATTAAAAACCTATGTTGGAGCTAGTGAAATAGGAAGTATATTCTGGGGATGTATAGTACGAGACCTGAAGAGGTCTTTCTGAGCTTGCTCCACAGAGCGCTGTGTGAGCTTGGGGTTCAGGGGTTTTTTTGTTTTTTTTTTGTCATCAAGAAATTAAAGCATTTCTTGATGATTTTAGCCTTTCTGATCCCTGGCGGTTCTTGTATCCTACAGGAAGAGAATACTCCTTCTTTTCCCATGTCCACTACACTTACACTCGAATTGATTATTTTTTTATAGATAATAAATTCATCTCAAACCTTAAGTCATGTAAATACGAAAGTATTGTTATTTCTGATCACGCTCCCCTGGTTCTGGTACTAGCTTTTCCAGATGCTGACTATACAAGGAGACACTGGAGACTAAATCCATTGTTACTCTCCGACGAGAGCTTTCTCTCACACATCTCTACACATATTAAAACTTTTTTAAGCATCAATAGAACACCTGATGTGTCTAATAAAACAATTTGGGATGCTATGAAAGCGTACTTAGGAGGAGAAATTATATCATTCTCAGCATATAAAAACAAGTGCTCAAAGCAGAAACAGACTGACATTGCTAATCAGATTTTAAACATAGATAAACAACATGTAAATTCACCTTCACCTGATCTGTACAAGGAGCGCTTGAAACTTCAGGCCGAATTTAACGTTCTTTCCTCTCATGAAGTCGAAAGTCTCTTACTTCGGAGTAAAAGTAACTATTATGAGCACGGTGGAAAAACTGGCAAACTCCTGGCTACTCAGCTGCGTGGGTTGAGAATGAACCAACTTATTGCTGAAGTACAGACTGATAATGGATGTATAACATCTGACCAGAAAGAGATTAATGACAAGTTTAGAACTTTCTACTCAAATTTATACTCTTCAGATTGTACAGCAGACTTTAATATTATGGAAAACTTCTTTAATAACCTTGACTCACCGTCCCTTTCTCAAGACCTGAGAAATAACCTGGATGCGCCCATCACCCAGGAGGAAATTTCAGCAGCTATATCTTCTATGCAATCAGGTTAATCCCCTGGCCCAGATGGGCTTCCATCAAATTTCTTTTAAAAAAATTCTGCTGATCTAGCCCCCGTCCTGTGCTCAGTGTTCTCTGATTCCTTAAACTCAGGTGCACTCCCTCCCTCGTTCAGTCAGGCCTGTATCTCCTTGTTGCTGAAAAAAGGCAAAGACCCACTAGATTGTGCTTCATACAGACCGATTTCATTGCTAAACACGGATGTAAAGATCCTCGCCAAAGTTTTGGCCCACAGACTGGAGGATATCCTTCCTTCTGTAATATCGCCAGATCAAACTGGTTTTATTAAAGGACGCCATTCGTTTTACAATATTCGTCGGCTATTTAATATTCTGTACTCCCCCAAACATGTGGATTCAGAGTGCCTTGCCTCTATGGATGCTGAGAAGGCATTTGATATAGTAGAGTGGAACTATCTTTTTTTTTACACTTGGAAAATTTGGTTTCGGTTCTGTCTTTTTGTCCTGGATCAAAACATTGTATAAATGTCCTTCAGCCACTGTTTTGACCAATAGTCATTACTCTGAATACTTTGATTTACACCGTGGGACCCGGCAGGGTCGCCCACTAAGCCCACTCCTTTTCGCAATTGCCATTGAGCCTCTTGCAATTGCCTTACGTAGCAATGGGCGGGTACAGGGAATATGGAGGGGAGGAGTCGAACATAAAGTCTTGCTGTATGCAGGCGACCTACTTCTGTTTGTTTCAAAACCAACCACTTCTCTACCAGAAGCCCTCACGATCTTAGATAATTTCAGTCAATTTAAATAAAAGCGAACTATTCCCAATTAATAAAGAAGCTCTTAAACTTAACTATACCCATCTCCCATTAAGGTGGTGAAAGATCAATTTAATTACCTCGGAATTTGTGTCACCAGAGAATTCAAAAACTTGTTTAAATCAAATTTTCTCACTTTATTTGATCAGGCAAAACAGATTTTGTCTCTGTCCCTTATTGGAAGAATAAACTCGATTAAAATGACATTGCTTCCAAAGTTCCTCTACTTGTTTCAATGTCTTCCCGTTCTCATCCCCAAATAATTTTTTAGAGCCCTTGACTCATTATTGATATTTTACATTTGGAATGGTAAACACCCTCGGCTGGGGAAAGCATTTCTCCAAAGATCCAAGCAGGCAGGGGGAATGGCTCTGCCTAATTTCCAGTACTACTACTGGGCAGTGAATATTGGGTGTTTGTTATTTTGGAGACATTTCCATCTCGAACCCACTTCCCCGGCCTGGGTTACAATGGAGGTCTGTGCCAGTAACCCTGTTTCCTTACCTGCCCTCTTAGGTGCCGCACTTCCACTTGCTTCGGATATTCCCAAGAGCAACCCAGTAGTTAAACACTCCCTGTTAATCTGGGGCCAATTTAGGAAAAGTTTTGGACTACAGCTTTTTTCACTTAAAAGCCCAATTGCTGCTAACCATCTATTTGCTCCTTCAATGGCTGATGGCGCATTCAATATTTGGCACAGAAAAGGTTTGAGATGCTTTGAAGATCTATACATTGATAATTGTTTTGCGAGCTTTTCTCAACTAACAGAAACTTTTTGGCATTGCCAAAACCCACTTTTTTAGATTTTTACAAATTAGGACTTTTATACAGCGCTTAACGACCCAATTTCCTTATAAACCCCCAGTTACCCCTGTTGATATTCAATTCAATTCAATTTTATTTATATAGCGCCAAATCATAATTTACATTATCTCAAGGCACTTTACATTTAAAGGTCAAGACCTTAAAACAATATTAACATAGAGAAACCCAACAGTTCCCACAATGAGCAAGCACAGGCGACTGTGGAGAGGAAAAACTCCCTCATTAACAGGGAGAAACCTCTGGCAGAACCAGGCTCAATGTGGGCGGTCATCTGCCTCGACCGGTTGGGGTGAGGAAAGAAAAGTAAGGGGGGAGGAAAGGAGAGATGGGTGGAGAGCGGGGGAGAGAAGAGAGAGATGAGGTGGAGAGAGAGAGACCGGTAACAATTTGGCACCATCAAAATCAAGGCTAACCATAACAATAACAATGTATAGATCTACAACATGACTAGATATATAAATAAATTGCTAAGTTCTTGTAATAAATTAAGACAATGGTGATGGTGGTCGTTGTGGTCCTGTAGTCCCGGTGCCGGAGTTATCTGAAACGAGATAGAGAGAAGAGCCAGAGGGACTATGGGAGGACAAAGTGACACTTTGACATGATGACATGTTAAAACTAACAAATAAATAAATAAACAGGTGTGGGGGGGCAGAGAGACAGAGGGAAGTGAAGAAGTGCTCAGTGCAAGATCAAGAGTGTGATTCAGGCAGTGGGTCGGTTGATTCACATGTTGAGTGAAACCAATCGAGTCTATTATTGATCTAAATGCTGAACTAAAGCTGTCATTGGCAACATCTACATGAATATTGAAATCACCGGCTATAATGATTTGATCTGTTTTAAGGACTAGTTCTGATAAAAATTCAGAGAATTCAGATAGGAATTCAGAGTAAGGGGCGGGTGGACGATAAATGATGACTATATTAATTGGTTTATGTGACGTCAGGCTTGGATGGACGAGGCTGGTTCTAAGATTTTCGAAAGAGTTATAACTCTCTTTTGGTCGGGGGTTGATAGATAGATCAGATTTAAAGATTGCTGCAACCCCTCTACCTCTGCCTGTGTTCCGAGGAATGTGAGTATTAGAGTGGGTTGGGGGCGTCGCTTCATTTAAACCTACATATTCTCCGTCTTGTAGCCAAGTTTCGGTTAAGCATAATAAATCTATTTGATGATCAGTAATGAGATCATTTATGAGTCAAGATTTTGAATTTAGTGACCTGATATTTAATAAAGCGCATTTTATAGTTATGTTTTTAGCTGATGGTTTGGCTGTGTTAATTTTGACTAAGTTTGAGTGTATCACCCCTCTCCTGTGTACTTTTGATTTAAAGAAATTAGGTGGTCGGGTGGCAGACACAGTTTCTATAGGACATTGTGATGGTGACTGTTTGAATAGAGGCGCAGAGAAGCGTGTAAGACTGCGACTCTGCCTCCTGGTCTCAACTCTGGATTGTCACGGTGTGGACTTTCTAACAAATGTCGTCATGTTTCTAGATATGAGAGCTGCTCCATCCCAAGTGGGATGAATACAGTCTCTCCTAATCAGACCAGGTTTCCCCCAAAAAGTTTTCCAATTGTTAACGAAGCCCACGTTGTTATCTGGACACCACCTCGACAGCCAGCGGTGAAAGGATGACGTGCGGCTAAACGTGTCATCGCTGGAAACATTAGGCAGGGGTCCAGAGAAAATTACGGAGTCCGACATTGTCTTTGCATATGTACACACCGAATCAATATTGATTTTTGTGATCTCCGACTGACGTAGTCGGAGGTCATTACTGCCGACGTGAATAATAATCTTACTGTATTTACGCTTACCCTTAGCCAGCAGTTTTAAATAGGACTCTACGTCGCCCGCTCTGGCCCCGGGAATACATTTAACTGTGGTCGCTGGTGTCGCTAACTTCACGTTCCTTAGAATAGAGTCGCCAATAACCAGAGTTTGTTTCTCAGCGGGTGTGTCGCTGAGTGGGGAAAATTTATTTGACACGTGAACGGGTTGGTGGTGAACCTGGGGCTTCGGTTTAGGGCTACGCTTCTTGTTTCGCACAGTCACCCAACCCACCTGTCTTCCCGGCTGCTCGGGAACTGCTGAGGGGGCTGGAGAAGCTACAGCTATGTGGCTCGCACCGGCTACTGGGGACTGTCTAACTACATCGCTACACGATCTACTCTCCATGGTACTCTAAAAGGCTCATCCTCGCCTCCATCCTGGCAAATAAGCTACATTTAACACATGTATCGTTATCGCTAAAGGAGGCAGAAGGGTGACTGAACATCAAACACACTAAGCAGGAGAGAGCAGGGGAGTGAGAGGGAGAAGCCATCGTTAGCTGCTAATGCTAAATTGCTTTAGCTAACGGGTAGTGTGTAGCTCACAGTGGTTTTATCAACGAGTCGCTGAGACAAGGGGGTGTACGAGCGACAAGTCAAGATAGCACAACTATGAAAGCAACTCAGAATTAGCGTAAATGATTAGGATGTGAAAGGGTACAGTGAGAGACGAAGAGGAGAAGAGACCGATACAACACACAGTAGCTAACACCGGAAGTGACACAATACGCTCACCGCAATACGTCAGCCATTTCTTTCTGTTAACCCCACCTCTAAAGGTATCTTGTCCAATCTATATAACCTTATTTCCAAACTGCACTGCTCTTCAGTGGCAACTATAAGAACTGCTTGGGAGCAAGACCTAAATTACACCTTTACAGAGGACACATGGGACTCGGTGCTTGATCGGATACACTCCTCTTCTATGTGTTCTTGACATGCACTTTTACAATTTAAAGTAGTGCATCGAATCCACATATCAAAAACCAAATTAGCGCGAATGTATCCTGATGTCGACCCTACATGTGATAAATGTAAAGGCGCACCTGCCTCACTCTACCACATGTATTGGACATGTCCCTCTTTAGGTAACTTTTGGACATTGGTTTTCCATGCGTTATCAGATATCCTCCATCATTGAATTGAGCCCAATCCCTTGACTGGTATTTTTGGCATTGCTCCAGATTTGAACTTACATAAAGCTATGCTCAACTTTCTTGCTTTTGCCTCTTTACTAGCCCGACGAGCTATTTCACTTAAGTGGAAGGACCCAGCTCCTCCTTGCTGTTCACATTGGCTCAGAGACATGATATCCTGCATGAATCTAGAGAAGATTAGATACACTATTCGGGGATCAGAAAACAAATTCTACAGAATATGGCGCCCCTTCTTGGTATTTTATGAAAAACCTTCAACAATAATTTTTGAGTAGCCCCCCCCCCTTTTATTTTTTTTATTTTTAAATGTTTTAAATGTTTATTATCTATTTTATTTATGTATCTATTTTTCATGTATTTCACCTTTTTTTGGTGGTGTCTGTGCTGTGCTTTTTTCAGTTATTAAATTTATTAATCTTTTATCTTTCCAAGCGTGGTTGTAATTTTTTTATTTTTTATTATTATTATTATTATTCTGTCTATTTACATTTTTTTGTCAGTAGATGTTTAAGTATGTCCATGTCCGGATGTTTTGACAAGGGATTGTTTTGTGTTATGGATGTTGTACGAAAAATCTAAAAAACTTTTTTCCTGTGCATTGATTGTCTTATATGTATTTTATCATTAATAAAAAGACCATTGAAAGAAAAGTAGTTTGTAAAGAATTGTTTTGCTGTATTGAGAGACCTGCCTGAGATTAACAGATAATTTACTCAAGCTGAAAAGTGCACCACCAGTGATGATGATTCTCAGACTGAGTGAGGTTGTGACGATATGTAATTACTTGCCATAAAGTCCTTTTTTATGAAGTTACAACTAATTAAACACATTCCTGCACATGCCTAAACATGTTTAAACACATTAGCAGCAGTGTTCAAACGTAAGTGAAAGAAGTTTGACTTCTGACCCAGCTCTGAAAGCTGCCTGAAATGGACCACACTAAATGTCTGATTACTAGCAGCCAGTTTGTGCTAGGGTGGAAAGCTGATATTGTTGGGAAGAGGAGAGTCTAATCTTTAATTTGGTGTATAAAGGCAAAATTAAGCAAAATTTTTCTACTTGTCAGCGCCAGTGTACCAGGCGATGTACGAGTTCTTACCCCTTTTGCAAAATAACTTCCGCAAAATCCCACCCCCCCAACCAAACTCCACTCCCCGCCCGCTCTCCGCTTCCCCAACGGGCGCTGACCTTCGGGGACGTGTGCATTTATCAGACCCGTGGTGCCCCGACTGCTTTGGTGACACTAGATGACCTCAAACTGATCGCTGGCCCTCGTGGTGGCGACGTCTCATTCGAATGTCTGCCCTATCAACTTTCAATGGTACTTTTTGTGCCTACAATGACCACAGGTAAAGGGGATTCAGGGTTCGATTCCGGAGAGGGAGTCTGAGATAAATTATTATTAAATTATTGATGACCATATACGACAAAGAATGACATAATGTGCCACACTCACGGCTGATGAAGGGCTGGATGCTGAGGGTCAATGAATTGTGTGAGATGTGTCAAATCTGTTGGTTATTATTTTTGTTCATTATCATATGTAAACAAATGGAGGCAAGATTTTTAAAATATATTTTGCATTGAAGAAATAATTGTCTGCATTCAGATTGAGCTCTATATCATCAAATCAGTAATGATTGGATGACTAATGTGAATAACAAAGACATAAATATTACATAAAAAAATCCTTTTAGCCCAGTCTTAAGTGGAACATAGTAAATTAAGTTAAATGGAAACAGTCAAACACATATGCAGAAGCATTGACAATTGTATTGATTTAATATACACACATACAAATATTAATAATATGCATTTTCATTAATATTTTATGCCAGTGACAGTATTCGACCAACACTCACAAAGCACTGCTCAATAGCCATGAATCTATGAATGAAATTAAAATATGAAACCTTTATTTGCAGTGTCAAATCACATTGAACACATGAACAACACACAACAATACAATGCTTAATCACAGAATGTCAGTGCCTGTGTTGTGCATCAATAGCTCTCACACACTAAAATCACATAGATCAACATGTAAATATACATCCTCTCAATTATTTCGCATCAGTTTTAGAAACCAGCCAGCATCAAGGTCCACACTTTCCTGACACACAAACACACACACACATTTTTTACAAACACGAATCCAAACATGCTGCAGAAATGCACAATTCCCCATGCTCTCAGTGACACACAATGCAAAAATTAGTTTGCAAAAATGTACCCACTTTCCGGTGATGGTAAAGTAGTTGACTACAGCTGCTCTACAGTGTTTTCCATTTTCATTATTTTATTTTCATCCTACTACATTTATTTTATAATGCTTGTGCTGTTAAGATTTCACACTATGTGCTTACTGACACATAGACTTATATTTTGTTGATGCTTATGTACATATCTACATACTTAATTTAACACTTCATAGCATATTTCATTTATTCCCTCAAGCATATCACACATTATCTAATGGATGTGAAATCCTTGATTGATTTTCTTCATTTGGTCTAGAGACTAACCTCAGTCTCAGACAGGGATCACTGTAGCTATCAGTGCAACATGTGTATAGTAGGCGCCTAGCTCAGGATTTGTGTATGCTCCGCAGTGATGTGCATCATATAGAAGTCAACCTGATAAACCCCCAGGGGCCGCCATGTTGTGCAGTTATAAAAATTGCCATGGAAACGGTTGCTTCTTAAAATCTTCTTTGATGATTGATGAGGGGCCAACCATCAAAGGGATTGCTGGCCTGCAAATCCTTATCAAATCCAATCAAAGAACCAAAAACTCTAGACATTAAAGGATATTTCTTTGGTCCTCTGAACTACCAAACATAAATAACAAGTTCCCTTGCTTCAAGTTATTAGCTTGTGAAAATAACAGACCGTCAACTGAGAAGACCACAGTCCTCATTAGTGAAGACAACAATCCTGCCTACGGAGACAACCGCTGATTTGTTCAGTAAAAGTTCATCAAGAAGACACTGCTCTCATAACTACAAATCCCCCTTTACCAAAATGGACATCCTGGTAAGAATTTTTTTTTTTTTAGAAATGTATGTTCAGGTTCAGGTCTTTTAATAATGAATTCCATGTTTCCATTTTTCAGACATGTGGAACAATGCAGTCTGAGATTAAGGCTCTGAAAGAGAAGCTCAAACTGAATGATGAGCTTCTGATAAGGGAGCAGGAGAAAATGACAGCTCGCTCTAAAGCCCACATTGGTGTCCTGGCTGAACTGGCTGTACAGAGCAACAAGGTGAAGGCTCTGGAAGAGAAGCTCAAAGAGAACGATGAGCTTCTGATGAGGGAGAAGGAGAAAATGACAGCTCACTCTAAAGCCCACAATGGTAAACTGGCTGAACTTGCTGTACAGAGCAACAAGGTGAAGGCTCTGGAAGAGAAGCTCAAACAGAACGATGAGATTCTGATGAGGGAGCAGGAGAAAATGACAGCTCACTCTAAAGCCTACACTGGCAAACTGGCTGAATTGGCTGTACAGAGCAACAAGGTGAAGGCTCTGGAAGAGAAGCTCAAACAGAACGATGAGCTTCTGATGAGGGAGAAGGAGAAAATGACAGCTCACTCTAAAGCCCACAATGGCAAACTGGCTGTACAAAGCAACAAGGTGAAGGCTCTGGAAGAGGACAATGTGGCTCTGAAGGAGAAGGTGGCCCTTTTGAAAAGGGATTTGAGCAGGGTTGAGCTTGTGGTGACAGAGATGGAGGAAAGGCAAGCTCACAGCCAAAAGATTGACTCCATGGACAAGGAGACTCAAACCAGCGATCTGCTTCAGGATGAGAATAATGCGCTTCAAGAAGAGCTGATGAAGCTCAGAGCTTCTTATCATGAGGTCTGTCTGAATCAGACTACCAACCAGGAGAAGTTCTACACTGAGCTCCAGGAGGAGAAGCAGGAAAAGAACGTTCTCCAAGAAGAGCTGATGAAGCTCAGAGATTCTTATCATGAGGTCTGTCAAAATCAGACTACCAACCAGGAGAAGTTCAACACTGAGCTCCAGGAGAAGAAGGTTCTCCAAGAAGAGCTGATGAAGCTCAAAGCTTCTTACAATGTGGTCTGCCACTGTCATGAAGCTGATGTTTCCAGTCGGGAGCTCAATGGAGAGAGTAAGGATGATGTCACTGAGGAGAAGTCTCTCTCCAGTGTTCTCCCTGAGAAACCAAAGAAGACTTCACTCTGGAAGAGAATCCGCCACGCTCTGGGGTTGAGAAAACCACAGTGTTGGAAGTAGTCAGCAGCGCCCATCCAACAGCACCTGAGCTGACCTTACCCAGTGTTGTAATGTAACGTACAAATACTTCTTTACATTTCTACTTAAGTAGAAATTTCACATATCTGTCCTTTACTTTGTTATTTTTATTTCTGACAACTTTCACTTTTACTCCACTATATTTCCTAAGTAAAATGTGTACTTTTACTCCAAGACATTTCTCCTAACCATCTTCGTTACTCATTACTACAAATTAAAATCAGAAGAAATTTGAGTTGGTGACGTAATGCCGTAAACTTTTTGTAGTATATACGTGTGCCTGCAATATATATTATGCCAGTGGGTGGCAGTGTCACTCGATGTACCCCATGAAGAAGAGAGTGACTGTGACTGGTACCTGAATAAGAAAGAGTGAAGTTTGTTCCTCTGAATTAGCTTGCCTGTTAGCGTCTTTTTTCATATACACTACACAACACATTCGTTGGTGGTGTCCAAAAGTCCAAAAATTCAGTCAAATAAAAAAGCAGTAGAAGTCAACTTAAAAGCAGCAGAGTTTTATTGTCGACAACAAAACCTGAGAGCATTCAGTAGCGAGCCGGAGCTGCACCAGAAGAACTCTGGCTAACAGTGGTGTTGCTCCGCTTTATCTATCCTTAAGGGCCACACCTGTTACGACCTTCCCCCTGGAAAGTCTCCAAGCACCGGGGTTACTTGCGTACGTTGGACTTGAATTTACCCCTGGAAAGCCTCCAAACACCTGGGTTGCTTTGGCCTTGGAGCTGGGACTTTCCCTCTGGAGAGCCTCTACCGTACCATGATGAGTCTCTTTTTCTTTTACACAGTTTTTCTTACTCTTGACACCATTATATCTGTCCAAACCATTTACTATTTTTTTAAAAGATATTTGTCTCTGATTTTACACCATTATATTTCATTCTTGTCAGACTGCCTTTAAAAAAAAAAAAGATTATCATTTCTTCACACAAGTTATACATACACTACATACTGATTGTTACACATAGAGTATATTGTTTGATTCGTTTGATGATTCGTAATATCTGTCTTAAACTTATTGTAATCATTAGCAATTTATGTTATAATCACTCCTCAGTTTGCAGTGCAGATTAAAGGTACATAGTGACATTCATATGTGACACAGTGTAATGAACAGAAATTTTACTACACGGGCATGTCACATTATTGATGCCATCATGGAAGCACTTGCTGCCGGCTCTGCTGCTTACGTTCATGCTCCAGTAGCAGATGACGAGCATCTCGACTAAAGTGACGAACTTGGTGAACTCCGTGGTGGTGATGAAGATAACGTTACACGTTACCGTATTTTCAAGAAATATTTTCGTACGTTGGAGTGAAAGATTCTTCCTACCAGATTAAGTGCCTGTTATGCCTACAGAGAGTGACTGAAATATTGGCATTCAAAAACTCCCCGTCCAACCTGAAGAAGCACATCGAGATAAGTTAAATACATTTTCATTCAATGAAGCCATAATGTCATGTTGGGACCTGGTATCTGTGAACCATAGTTGGGCCTACATGTGTAGTCAAAAGCCTGACCGCATGTCTCCTTTGCTCTGGAGACAAAGGAGAGCTTCCAGAACTCAGTCTCCCAGGGTTCTTCATCTTCACATATAGGTGGTAAAACTGCTCCAGAAGACAACTCTCAACCACTATTGGTCACTGTGTGCCCCATGACCCATGAGGTCACAAGGCCAATATAAGCCAAGTTTCCTAGCTCTCTTCTCTGTTCTGCCTCTTCCCCTGCTGACCGCTCCTGGTGGAGTAGGTTCTGTCCCTGCTCTCCCAGCCAGGGAGACTTCCTCCCTACTCAAGCTCCTCAACTTCCAGCAGGCCTGCCTGGAGCAGACTGCTAAAACCTTCCAAAGGCAGTGACGCGAGAGCCTGCCTAAGAACTTCAGCACAATTGGCCACGACACAAGGTCTGACCACCAGATGGACAACAGGAGCCACAAACCAACAAGACCACTTCACTCGACTTCAAACAGCACATCCAAAAAGGAACTTTCCCTCTTTTTCATGGACGGGTAACACAACTGGGCTCTATTATTACGCTAGGCTAAGCAAAGGACTGTTTAGTCCTATTTCTATTTCATGTGATGTTTATAAGTTTGAATTGTGTTGTTGTGATATTTGGTAATATGTCATTCGAAAGTTAATGTTAGTTCTGTTATACTGATCAGTTTCTTTGCATGCATCTAACTACTTTCTTTAACCTGGCACCAACACCTCACAAACTCATTTCCACAAACTTAACACATACATTTGATCTCAGCCACATGGTCTCAAAACTCCATCTTCATTAATGTTGCATAAGTGTGAATTTTGCCAACCTCTACACTGTCAAGAACTCCATATCCTTCAACTTTGCTAGCTATTGATGTGGTAATTTTGGTTATAGTTATTTATTTAATTATTAATCAGAGTTCCAAATTTGTAGTCAGTAAGACTTATTTCTTAAATTGGCTATCTTTTCCCTTCCTTTGAAGGGTGGTGCCCCGATTTATCCTTTATCAGTTTAATATTAATATTTTTAATATTAATATTTAATATTTCTCTGATAGCCACATTTATTGAATGCCCAAAAGCACACCATTTAATGGTGCCCCGCATGAAGGAAAGTACATAATCGTACCCCGCGCAAGGGAAAGTACATAATCACAACATTTTTGGTGCTCTGTGTGAGGCAAAGTCATGAATAATAACATTATTTTGACTCCTCGTGGAGCACAGCACAACAGTCAGCGTTATTTAAGTGATCGCTACTGATGACGGGCTCTCCATCTTCCTCTTTAGTCGCATCCATTTTTTCCGCCTAAATATTGATTTATCCTCACCCAAAAGGCAGAGCATATTCTCCAGTCCCTGCAAAGGCTTTGTTCTCACATGTGAACTGGTCCACGCACCCCTCCAGCCAGCCACGTCAGATGAAGATTCAGAGAGACTGCATGGAGAGGACACTGTGATGGGAGAATCTCCAAGAGTAGTCACACCACTGGGGCTGTGAGGTGGCCACCTTTTGTGTTTTCCTCCTGTGGATGACTGCTCTTCAGGGTAGGACAATTTCTCTTCCAGGAGTCTTTGGAGCTATTATATATGGATTGTTGGACAGAGCTGGAATTAGTGATACTGTGGCTTAATTGTTCATTTCTTCTTTGTTCCACAGGCACAGCAGCAGTGCAGCACGGCTAATCTCCAATTGGGACATGATGTTGCAACTTATCACCTAACTAATACTATTTCCAATAATGTGACTATTCCACGGAAATAATTCAGAAAAGAAAGGAGTACGCGGGAATTAAGAAAGTTTTAAAAGAGAGAGGAATCCGTTTCTAGACACCTATGGCCAGAATGAGGATACACTGGGACACCGGCCCATGGCCATGGCAACAGGTAGGAAACAAAGAGGACACCGCAACACGAGCAAAACATAAACTACAGAAATACCGAGGAATGGACAAATAAAGTATGTAAGTGCATCTAAATGAATAAGTAAGTGAAAGATAACACATGTTAGACACTGAAGACAAATAGTCTAAGAGATTGTATATAGGTCTTCAGTCTTCACTGTTAGGACTGATCGGACGCTGTATGTGTGAGCTGTAATGATCACTTCATTCCCAAAACACAGGCTCTCTAGTGGTTCCAAGAGTCTGTAAGAGTAGAGCAGGAGGTCGAACTTTTAGCTATCAGGCTCCTCTCCTATGGAACCAGCTCCCAATCTGGGTTCGGGAGGCAGACACTGTCCCAGCATTTAAAGTAAAACTAAAAACCTTCCTCTTTGACAAAGCCTATAGTTAGGGCTGGATCAGGTGAGTCCTGAACCATCCCTTAGTTGTGCTGCTATAGGTTTAGACTGCTGGGGGAACTCCCATTATGCACTGAGCACTTCATCACTTCCCTCTGTCTCTCTGTCTCTCTGCCCCCCCACACCTGTTTATTTATTTATTTATTTATTTTAACATGTCATCATGTCAAAGTGTCACTTTGTCCTCCCATAGTCCCTCTGGCTCTTCTCTCTCTCTCGTTTCAGATAACTCTGGCACCGGGACTGCAGGACAACAACAACTACCATCACCATTTTTATCCTTAATTACAATAACTCAGTAATTCATTAATATATATAATCCTGTTGTAGATCACTACATTGTTATTGTTATCTCTCTCTTCTCTCCCCCGCTTTCCACCCATCTCTCCTTTCCTCCCCCCTTACTTTTCTTTCCTCACCCCAACCGGTCGAGGCAGATGACCGCCCACATTGTGCCTGGTTCTGCCAGAGGTTTCTCCCTGTTAATGAGGGAGTTTTTCCTCCCCACAGTGCTTGCTCATTGTGGGAACTGTTGGGTTTCTCTACGTTAATATTGTTTTAAGGTCTTGACTTTTAAATGTAAAGTGCCTTGAGATAATGTAAATTATGAATTGGCACTATATAAAAAAAATTGAATTGAATTGAATTAATGAGACAGATGCTCAAGAGAATCTGGATAACAAGAATGGACCTCACTAAGGAGGGGCCCCCATATTTCATCTGAATTTCCCCTCAACCCACGGGGGAAACGTGGGGGGCAAGTGCCTACTGTTGTATTCTTAGTTCGATTTTTTTTTTATTGCTGAGTTGCTCAATGTTCTTTGGGCTATTGTTTGTTCTCATGTTATATAATATATGTATATATATATATATCATGGAGTATAATGCCATTTTCCAAAGCTATAAATGAACAGCATATCGTTAGTGTCGTTAAATGTTAATGGGTTAAATAATCCAATTAAAAGGACTAAGATAATTTTGAAAATGAGAAAACTTAAGGCTCAAGTTATCTTCATGCAGGAAACACACCTTTCCCAGGAAGAGCATGAAAAGCTGAAGAAATTTGGTTTTAGAAACACCTATTACAGTACTTGTAAACAAAGGAACAAAAGAGGTGTGGCAATACTTATACAAAACTCAACTAAATTTGAATGTCTAAAAGAAATCAAGGATACAGAATGACGATATATTATAGTGAAGGGGAAACTACAGGAAGAGACGGTTACGTTAATTAATGTATATGCCCCTCCAGAGAGTACTAAACAATTCTTTAAATCATTATTCCCAGTCATGGCCTTAAAATCTGAAGGTATAGTGATATGTGCTGGTGATTTTAATATGATAATGGATCATAGGGTAGACACAACAAGTATAAAAAGAAATAAGACACATATATCTAAATTTGTAAACATGTCGTTGAAGGAACATGGACTGGTTGATGTATGGTGTGAACTGCATCCGAAGGAAAAAGACTATACACATAACTCTACTTTATATAACACCCCTCGCCCGGGGAGTAACTCAATGTAGAACCGCCACTGCCCTTAAGGAAGGTAGATTGCCACCGTCATGTAATGAAGCAATCATATCTGTAATCCCCAAGGAGGGTAAAGACGCAGAATATTGTAACAATTACAGACCCATTTCTATGCTCAATGTAGATTACAACATATACACATCCATTATAGCAAGGAGAGATCAGAATTTCATGACAGAATTAATTGACGAGGACCAAACTGGATTTACTACAGGACGACAAACATTAGCGAACATAAGAAGGACCCTGCAAATAGTAAACTCGATACAAATGAAGGAAACTAAGGCTATATTGCTGAGTCTTGATGGCGAAAAGGCTTTCGCCATTAAATGCATCAATACAATAAACCAGAATCCTATAGCTAGAATAAAAATGAATAGTAGTCTAACAAAAAGCATAAAGCTACAGAGGGGAACACGCCAAGGATGTTGCCTGTCCCCTCTCCTCTTTGACTTATACATTGAACCTCTGGCGCAGGCTATAAGACAGTTTGAGGAAATAAAGGGAATACATATTAAAAAACAAAAACATGTAATAAGTCTGTTTGCAGACGATGTAATAATATATTTAGAAAGACCTGATACAAACCTAACACATTTAAGTATATAAGTATATACAGAGACCACTCATTATATAAAACAAATGTGAATAAAACACAGATTCTGGCTTTTAATTATACCCCTTCCCAAGAAATTGCAAATTCTTATAAATGGAAATGGAACTCAGAAAGCATAAAATATCTTGGGGTAACCCTAACAAAACAGATAAGCCATCTTCAGAAGATAATTCCAGCCATGTTTTCATTCTGATCAGATTCATATACAAATTAAGAGGATATTGAGAGATGGTCGACCATATCACTGGAGTTCAGTTCAAAGATTGACATTATTAAAATGAACATTTTCCTGAGGCTATTGTATTTCTTCCAATCCCTTACTGTCAAGATACAGTTAGAAAGATTTAAAACCTGGGACAAAATGATATCGCGGTTCATTTGGAGTGGTAAAAAACCAAGAATAAAATATAGCACGCTACAACTGGCTAAGAATCGGGGGGGATTCCCATGGCACTCCCAAATTTAAAGGATTATTATGAGGCAGGACAACTTGGTCAAGTGGTGTGACAAGCATTATAACTCCAAATGGAAAGAGATTGAGATGAGGGTGGCTAACAAACCAGTGCAATCCCTTTTGGGCAACATTACATTGATAAAAACTACTAAAAGGTTCAATAGATCCAATAACCTCCCACACACTGACTATCTGGGCTGATTTCAATAAAAGGCATAGATTGGAAAAGAAAGTGAGATTGTTGAGCTGGATTGCATATGATGAAAGATTCAGGCCAAACTTGAGTGACCTGACATACAGGAACTGGGAGAGGAAGGGAATCACTGCCATGTGTACAATACTAAAGAATGGAAACATAATGTCTTTTCAGGACCTTAGAGAAATGTATGGATTAAAAAATTAGGATTTTTTTTAGATAACTACAGCTAAGGGATTATATTATAAGGGAAATAGGGAGCGCAAAAATATTAAACGGAGTGATAGATGTTCTAATGCGAGTATATAATGGGTCAAAAATCAAGGTGGTATCTGTGTTATATAAAACCTTACAGACTGTACGAGTGCTTCAACTGATTACATTGGGGCTAGATGGGAGACAGAGCTGGTCCTGCAGTCAGGCCCCCAGTTCAGCCAGGCAGGGCCTCACAACCAGACACAGGTTAGGTACTAACTATAGGTTAGAGAGCAATTCAGAGGAACTTTATCAATACCTGTATCAAGAAAGATACTTATTAATGGAGGAGGTCGTAATTCATGATTACTCAGAGTAGTGAACCTGACTGAGTATAGAGACTTATTATAATGGCCCAGTAAAGTATATGAGTTGCTTATGGACGAGGCAGTTATGTGATCCTGTAAGATAACTATAGAATAGATGTTTTTATTTGTATCTGAAAGAACATAGTTCCAAAGAAATCAGGTGAAATCATGACAGTGGATGTATAGTATATAGTATATAGAAGTATAGGAAGTGTCCATATCTCCATTTAGCTCAAAATCACAGTGAAAAATATCACAACAAAAAAGCTTCTAAATAAAAGTATTAGATTCTTGTGTAACCCAGGTTAAAAATCTGTATTAAAAACAATAAATTAGTTGATTGAATGAAGAAAAGTGAAATTCATGGTGGAAAAATCAATTCATTAAATACTACGTTTTGGTTAATAATAAAAAACAGATGTTTATCTAAAAGGAGAGATAGAACCATAATAAAATAATTTATAGAGAGTTTTAGTTTGAAGGAGACGGGTTGGAGACGGTCTGTCACCCAATCAGAAAAGAAGCCCCGCCCATTGAGCTGATCGGAGCAGGTTCACTTCCTCTGAAGTTGCCGGGAAGAGAGAGAGCAAGGCGCATTAAACAGACACTCATCATAGGAAGATCAAACAAGAAAAGTGGATCAGACTCGGAAAAGCTGCCGAAGAAATCTCCCGGGACGACCAGGACCTGTGTGAGCACAGTCGGAGGAACCTGTCGGGAAGAGAAACGCATCGGTGAGCGGCCGTCTTGATGTGCTAGGCTAATAACTAATGCAACGAGTTAAACCGTCAGCATAGGAGCTAACATCAGAGCACTAGCTCCGGTGCTGATTGGCGCGAGAGAGACACACTACGACACACCACACATTAATGCTGAAGCCCTGATCCGACATTTTAAAGGTGCATTGTGAGACATTTGTTTGCTCCTTTGTTGCACATAGAGCTGTATTATGTGTGTGTTTAGCACCTTATTTATGCATTCTAAGCTCATCCAGCCATATTTTATTAGCTGTGCACATTACATATTTTTCTTTCTAGATGATTGATATTGTTTAATGTGCTAATTACGATGTAAAGAGCACAGGATATTTTGATACTGTTGATTTGGAGTGAGGAAGATTATTTCAATAACATAATGTGATATTTTGAGTGTTGCTTATTTTATTACTGAACATTGTGATAGTATGTTGCAACAGTAATTGAGTAAAATTGTTATTCTCTATTAGGCCTGGGACGATAACAAATTTTGCTGGACGATATATTGTCCCACGAATTATTGCCGATAAACGATATGATTGTCAACATGATAATATATCATAATAATGCACACCCTTTCAAATACAATAAACTTTTATTTTTCAGTAATTTTTTACCATCGTAATTGTAATTTCGGGAACGTTGAAATATCCTAAATAAATAAAACAAACAAAAAATAAAATGGACTCTCAGTCTCTGTTAGCAAAAACAGCACTCAAATATAAAACCACACACAACCAAGACAATAAATAAAATGGCTTATCAAGTCTCGATTAACAAAATTGCACTTCAATAAATATTGAACATTTAGGCCGTTTGTGACATGTATTTTCTCGCAGGCAATTCGTTCTGTCTGTCAAACGTTTGCAGCATCTCTCTCAATGCTGGTTTTTCAACTGTACTAAAGGGCAGCATTTCTTTTGCGATGCAGCGAACTACCATTTTTGCTCCATTTATATTTACTTTGTCGACCAAACGCCTCAGTGAGTGTTGACTTTCGGGACGAAGGCTCGGCATCTTGAGGTGCACTTTTTTTTCCCCAGCTGGGAACACTGGGTTGGGTGGTTGTGCTTTAGGTGGGCATGCAACTTTGTTGTGTTGCTTTTTTTTGTTGACACCACTTTTGAACTGGCTCGTCCGTGTTGATGGGCTCACCTTGCTCATTCGGTTATTACAGATGTGGTAGAAATAACTATTTTTGTACAATGTTTATTTTTTTTAGTACATCAGTTTGGCTGAAATCTGTGGTGCTTCCACCTGCTGAACACAGAATAAACTATAAGTACCAGTCTTGGCTGCTTAACACAGCTCATATTACATGTGTAAAAATTATTGTAGGCTATTGTATTGTACAGTATCTGTAAATAATCGTGTTTCTCCTCTGTTCCTTAATATCTACAGATATGACAATGATTTCAGCATAAAATATCCTTTAACATGACTTTTTTCATTTCATTACATGAAGCACTGCAACACCTGATGTCCTCTGAATCCACTGTGGCAGCAGCAACAAGGTGGAGATCGGCAGCTTCAGGCTGGTCAACATGTTAATAATATTGAGTAAATTTCTATATCCATTATGGTTGGTAAAATGAACACTGTTATCACAACAATGTTCATCTTTTACTTTCTGATTTGATAAACTTTAGATAAAATGTCTTTTCTTTTTTGTCATAAGAGACAGAACACGGTCAGCACAGCTGTGTCCCTCAGGTTCGACCGTCCCTAATAAAATGACAGGAAACATAAAAGTATGGCATTATTGCTGAGATAAGTGTTACTTTCAAACAAAGTCTATGTCCTTATATTCTGTGGATATTCAACTATGTATTTGAATATGGTTTGGGATTAAACAGTGTACTACAATGAATGTGCAGTCTGGAGTTCTTTCACATTAAAAGTATTGCATTTATAATGTAATGCATCATGTGCAATCATTTGCTTTAATTGTTAGTAAGTTATGAAAACAGGTCTATACCTGGTAGGTAAACTGTTCATTCATAAATAAAATCCAGCTCAACAAGTTTCACACTGCAGCAGCTGCACTAACGTTATTTCTGAACCAATAATCTAATAAAACATTATTACTGAAGTTACCCACAGTAACGTAGTCAAGCCAAATAGGTTGGGGAGCTGAACAACTTTACATAACGTTAAATATCTAACTTGGTGGAGCTCATTCACTAAACACACAGTCGCCTTCAGTTTAAAAGATTTATCACCATAAACTCTAACGCTCCTCTCTCCACTGTGTGAACCGCTTCATGTCGGTTTAATAACCCCCGTCACTCCCGTTAGCATTGCCATTACTGCTGGTATGTTGCCTGGAGGTTAGCGGAGCTAAGCTAACCAGCCAGGTACAGAGACAATGATACCTGCTCATCACTACTGACACGTAAATAAAAGGCAGTACTTTACACACCACAGACACTTCTCCGTCAGGACAATCAGCCGAACAACAAACGATAATATTCACATGTGAATGAAAACTCCTCCCCAGACCCGGTCGCGTTCGGTGACGGGAATTAGCCTGGAATTAGCCCCCCCTCCCCCCCCAGAGTTGTTACGAAGGAAGAACTTACTGATTGAGTCTAAAACCGTATTTTGAACCAGGCTGTAAACAGGTTTAATTCTGCTCTAAAGTCTGGCGTTTTAACATGGGAGTCAATTCCCATTGACTCCCTCTTGGAGCCAGCCTCAAGTGGCCACCCAGTGAACTGCAGTTTTTTGCACTTCCGCAGTGGCCTCAGCGCTCAGCCCGGGATGTTGCCGCTTGGTGTGGAGCCAATGCTAGCGTCCCTGCCTCCCCCCACAGAGACAAAGAGACTGGATGACTGACAAGAGGGTTCACTCTGTTCATTCCGCTATGGAACAAACGCCCCCAGGTGCTGAGACCGAGCTCAGAGTGAACCCTCTTGTCATCCAGCCTGCTTGGAGGCGAGAGAAGAGGAAAACAAACGCGCATGCACATGGCAATAAATCGAGGCCGGAAAAATTATCGAGTTCATTTTAATTTATCGTGCGATTAATTGATTTATTGATTATCGGCCCAGGCCTATTCTCTATTGATAAAGAGTTTATGTAGATTTAACATGATTAATGTACTATAATTCATTTTTTGAGATTTGAGAAAATTAAGATGAATGCTCTGATCCAACTTATCGTAGGTCAGGTTTTTTGATGGACCCATTGAGAGTTTGACCTACCTGGATGTTGGAGCCAGTCAAAGTTTGATGGCGAGCCAGACCCCGGAGGATACTTAGAGATACTACGCCGTGGAACCTGAATCCTTTTACACTTTACATACACACACACACACACCATCCACGCAACAGTGCGGTGGGACTGATTTTCCACCTTCACGGTGTTGACTGAACAGTGACTGAAAACAGGTGAACTGAACTTTAGAAAAAACGCAGCTGCAAAACTTTATTTTATTTTTTATTTTCTATACTTACCCGGGTAAGAGTTGTGATAATTTGTGTGATTGATGTTTTTATTCATCCTTCCCATCCTGTAATAAATAGGGAAGCGTATACTCCTGCGTCATCGTTTGATCAATCCTGGGCTCCATAGTCGATCTTAGAACTTCTGATTTCACTGGTTATTGAACCTAGTTACTATTTTTCAGTACTATTCTCTTTTCCTCTCAGAAGGGTTACACTTGTTTAGTTTTATTTCATAATACATGATAATATTGGATCATTCATTTGTATTTATCAGCATGTAAGCTTGTTGCAGTGTCTCAAACCCAGTTTTTCATCAATGTCACAGAAGAACAACAATGAAATGGATGGCTACACACCAGAATTGTATGGACCTGAGGGCAGAAAGTGACCTTACTTTGGAGGAGATGGATGACAAGGAGTTGTTGGACATGGTCTGGGCAGTGGTCAACAAATTGTCAGAGGGCACAAATAACCATCCACTTCCTCAAGATGTCACTGCTCAGGAATGGCATGACTTGTTCAACTGGACTGGTTCTGATGAGGACCCCCCCCCCTAATAGCATCACCTCTCAGCTTGGAGCAGCATCCTCCTGAAACCCAATGGTGAACTGGCTGCTGCCATAAATCACCAGCAAGTGTCCTGCAGTCAGGCCCCGTGTTCAGCCAGGCAGGGCCTCACATCCAGACACAGGTAAGGTACTAACTATAGGTTAGAGAGCGATTCAGAGGAACTTTATCAATACCTGTATCAAGAAAGATACTTATTAATGGAGGATGGGGTAATTCATGAGTACTCAGAGTAGTGAACCTGACCGAGTATAGAAACGTTTACATTGGTAGAAACCTCCCGTTTGGCACGCAGAAATTATTCTTTCATTAAATTGTAAAAACTGTGCATGATTGATTTCTTCTGTGGTTGATTAAAGAATCAGTGGTGTCAGTGATAGTGCTGTGCTTTAGAGTTCTGGGAAACACCACAGAGCAACTACAGGTTACAGATATTATTCATCTTTGGTTCATCATGTTCAGGAGGACAATATTAAGATCAGGACAGAGATTATACAAGGCTGGGTTAGGTATAAATGTGTGTGGTGGTGGTTTTAACTCTCTGACACCAAGGGGACAGATGACAGAGGATGCAGGTTGTCTTATCTCTTATTTTGTGTCTGTTCTTGTCTCCAGTTCAACAATGTGCCATCAGGGAAGCTGACCAAACACCTGGAGGTGAGGCTGGCTCCTGTTGGATTATTGTAAGTATCGCACACATTAATGCAAACACACACAAACACACCTCTGAGCTACTGTTTCTATTTGTCTTCTTATGTGTCTGATTGTGTTTATGTAGCAAAGGAAAGGGGGTTTACGGGGCTCCAGGAGACAGACTTCCTTTTCCCGTGACCAACCGCCACTCACAGTAAGTCTGCCTGACTAGTTCACAGTCACCTTGTCTGTCATGAATTTATATTTCTTTGATTGAGATGCTTTCATGTTCTTTTCTTTCCTCACACTTTTAAACATTGGTAATTCATGCTTTCTGTGTTTTTTCTGTTTTTCCACAGAAAGAGAAAATGTGAGAGCTAGCAGGATGATGACATGCCGTACGTCAAGCTTTCGAAGACGGAACAGACACTAAACGCTGTTGCTGAGCTCGAAACTCCTGACTGTGCAGTCGTTGACCCCAACGTTGAAAAGAGAGTATGTGTCTTTGCTTTGTAGGTTTGAGACTCTGTGTCACACAAACCTCATCCAGCTGTGTCTATGACCACACTTCTAAAACCGTTCTCTAACTATAATTCTTGACATCATGACACATCTATATACCCAGATTTAACTTGTGCAAAACAAGAAAGACACCAGTTCATTGTTGATATGCATTATGATATATACCAAATAGATATTAGAAATATAATAAAACAAATGATTTACCAAAATAAAATTAAAATCGCGTTTATAAAAATACTATATATATACATATACATACATACAGATATACATGCAGATATACATGCATTTATACTTCTGACCAAATGTATTTATGCAAATATTTTAATGACCTATTTTTCTTATAGTAGAGTAGGTTTTAATAATGTGACTTTACTTTTACTTTTGTTAATATAAAGTATTCTGTTACATTTCATTACTGGATGAATAAGAAGTATTTAAGTGGGTAGAGAAGAGACGGGGACTTTGATACTGATTATAAAGGCTCAGTATAGTGTATGACTTGCTTATGGATGAGGCACTGATACAATCCTGGATGAAAACTATTATAACTAACCGGTTGTGGTTTTAACTCTCTGACACCAAGGGGACAGATGACACAGAGGATGCAGGTTGTCTTATCTCTTATTTTGTGTCTGTTCTTGTCTCCAGTTCAACAATGTGCCAGCAGTGAAGCTGACCAAACACCTGGAGGTGAAGCTGGCTCCTGTTGGATTATTGTAAGTATCACACACATTAATGCAAACACACACACACACACACACACACACACACCTACCTCTGAATCTCCGTTTGTATCTGTCTTCTAATGTGTCTGATTGTGTTCATGTAGCAAAGGAAAGGTGATTTATGGGGCTCCAGGAGACAGAGTTCCTTCTCCCTGTCCAGACACAGGAGGCTCTGGAAGAGATGGCAGCTGACACTGTCGCTGCTGTCCAGACACAGGAGGCTCTGGAAGAGATGGCAGCTGCCGTTGCTGTCGAGGCACAGGGGGCTCAGGAGAAGATTGCAATGGAATTGAATGCTGCAAGAAACAGCTCTCTGTCAGCTCTCCTGTTTTCTACTATGGATTATCCAATGCATCTAGTTGAGGACAATCTTCTTCTCCAAAATTCAGTTAAAATAAAAAAAAAAAGATTACAATGGTACTTCAAGCTCCTGAAGTTTGTTACATTCTCCTATGTGTTTTAACCTGTAATGGAAATTACATTTAATTGCATGAGGGGACAATGGTTGACCAAATTGTTAATCTAAAAAGGGTAACCTTAAGGTTTATGATGGTGGCTTAAGAGACACAGAAATTGCCACCACAATATCCAACCAGATGTTTTTTCATTTATCCGACCACCTCTCGTTTATTCGACCGGACGTCGTTGCTCCGGTCAGGTTTCTCATTTATCCAATCACATGTTGTATATCCAACCAGATGTTTTGTCATTTATCTGACCACCTCTCGTTTATCCAACCGGACATTGTTGCTCCGACCAGGTTTCTCATTTATCCAATCACATGTTGTATATCCAACCAGATATTTTGTAATTTATCCAACCACCTTTCGTTTAAAAAAATGAGAAACCTTGGTGAGACAAACAAGGGGTGTTTGGATAAATTTATGAAGTGGGATGATTCAGATCCGTACGGACATTTTAAGGTCCTCATCAGTGCATAAAAGCAGAAGAGATCATTCTGTGCTTGGTTTCTCCTCAGAAACAGATCTCTGTCTGCTCGACAAGCTTTAAAATGATGGAGTACATGACAGTGGTTGTCCGATGGTGCCGTGTGCCACAGCCTCACATCAATTAACCCACATCAGGTCTTGGTGGTACATGAGCAGGTGGAACTGTACAGAAAATGAGACCCAGCATTTGAGAGTTATTTGCGCTCACCTATCCAGCGCTGGTGTTTGGAGCTATATAGCCAAACTGTTCTCTACAATGAAGAAGCTATGGTCAGACCCGACGTTTAATCTATTGGGCTCTGGAGCTTTTGAGTTATTGTTGACAGATAAACAACCATTGACTGAAATTGTCAACCAATATAGTGTCACATACACTGAGATTCAGCCAGGAGTTAGCTTCTACGAAAATGTCATGAAGACAGTAGCATTGGTGAAAGCGTGCAGTATGTTTAATTGCATGAGCAGACATGTATGTGAATGACTGACCAAAGAGTTGACCAAATTGTTAATCTAAAAGGGTAACCTTAAGGTTTATGATGGTGGCTTAAGAGACTTGAGTTTTATGGCCTCGAGAAACCACAACTTTATGGTATCTCTTGGTATCTCTGATTGGGATCTCACACCTGGGGTCTCACAGGGGGGTCATCCACAGAACATGTAAACAAATGGACAGGATATCTCCTCCACTGAGAGAAACTACAGGAGGGTAATAAATACCTTTGCATGCTTAGTGGGAGGGGGCTGCGAGTTATAGGAACACTGATTCTCCTATGTTCTTTTCTCATTTGTGCATGCCATTCAGGTGATGTGTACTGATGAGTCCATCTGCAGATGCTGAATTAAACTTTCAGAAAGAAGTGTTTGACTTTGTGCTTGTTTCACAGAAATTGCCACCACAATTTTGGTGTTGTCGGCAGGATCACTCTTGTGAGAAGACACTCTGGATCTCAGGGCTGAAAGGTAAAACTGCGCAGGGAGTCTGGGACTCTGACCTCAACCTCCCTGACAAAAGAAGGTAGAGACGTGAGGGCCTGATGCCTGAGAACCAAAGACTGCTCTCACTGCTGTGATCCAGCGGACCAATTAGCACAAAGACACTGTCTTTCTGGGAAGACAAATTCAGAAGGGAAACGGTTCTCTCACAGGGTGAGTGACAGACGTGTCTGCATGGCAAGGTTTGGAACCAATGCAGAATCAAGGAAGCTTCGGGTGTTCTTGGAGATCATGGGTGGTCTTGTAGACCACAGAGTTAATATAGAATAAGCCTGTTGGTGATCTTAGAGAAGGTCACATAGTTAATTGGGAACTAATGAGTATGGTATTAGAATAAGCAGGTTGGTGATCTGAGAGGAGGTCACAGAGTTAAGGAGTATGGATATATACAAGATATAATAATAGGGATTGAAGGTAGGGATTGAACTAATCTCCAAGTCTCAGTGTGTCCGACTAGACCCTGATCTGGACTCAGCTCCACCGAGAGGACAACTACAGCCAGCAGCGGTGCAGTGTGATGACCAGCAGGACACTCAGCTGCTACCGGTGCAGAGGGCGCAGGCGGCAGCTCCAGCTGTCCCTAACCTCCATCCAGACCTCGACCTTGTTGCAGCAGAGGAGGTGGATAGGCCTCCATCATGCACCACTCACATACTCCACGGCGAACTGGGAAGGAGGCAATTTATGATTTGAATGCAACCCTGCAAGCACCGATAGTGGAGGTGGCTGCAGGAGATGGAAACACTCAGCTGATCTCCAGACCATGGTCATTCACCAATATGAAAGAACCTACCATTTCATCTCTCCCACAAGTGTTAAGTGGGGGAGCGGTATGCAGTGCAACTGGAACCAGCACTGAACAGCAGAGACTGCTGATGACTGAGATGGGGACTCAGTATTCGAAAGTGGCAAGATCTGTCTCTGCACAGGAGCGGTGAATGGTGAATCCAGCATGGGGTCATGCTGATCATGCAGGAAAACTCTTGAACAGCAAGACAAAGAAAAAGGACAGCTGGCAGCATATCAAAACCAAGTCTGCGGGCACAAGAAAGGTCATGGACGGAGAGGAAGGGGACGTGGAAGAACTGACGCTTGTTTCAAATGTGGCAAAATTGGACATTAGATCAGGGATTGTCCTGAGAACCAATACACATAGTGTGATTGAGTAGCGTTGGAGCTGGGGACAGTATATAGAGAGATACACTGTACCATTGTTTTGTTAAAATGAGGTTAAGGAAATTTTAAACATTAATTTTTGTTGTCACCACGCTGGCTGATAGATTTTATTGGTAGAGATTTGATGTGTTCATTGAGTAATATGCTAATTTTAACATCACAAGGCGTAGATGTAACTAGAGGATTTGATACATGCATATCAATGGAAGATTCTGAACTCTTCCCTCACCTCTGTAAGTAACACTTTTCTTGTGTGTTCAATCACTGTGTTGTCTCAGTAGCTTAGATTGATTCACTGGAAAGGTATCAAATTCTGATCTCCATGTTCTATTAGGCAAAGGAGAACAAAAACAATTAGTATTGAAGGTTTTGGAACTTTGGACCAAAAGGGGTTATGGGAAGGGAAAAAACATCTGATCCCAATAATAATAATAATTTGATCAGAGGTTTAGAGGTAAATCACAAAAGATTTCTGCAGTGATAAATGCAATTATCTTAAAACAGTTCTTAAAACAGATCAGATCATTATAGCAGGTGATTTCAATATTCATGTAGATGTTGCCAATGACAGCCTTAGTTCAGCATTTAAATCAATAATAGACTCGATTGGTTTCACTCAACATGTGAATCAACCGACCCACTGCCCTGACATATGGCATTGACATAGAAAATATAACTATTCCAACAGAACCCTCTTCTGTCTGACCATTTTTTACTTACATTTGAATTCAGAATTGTTAATTACGTCAATTCTGGACGGAAATTCTATTATAGTCGATGTCTATCCGACAAAACTGTTCACAAATTTAAAGAACTGCTCCCCTCTTCCCTTCCCTCTCAGCCATGTGTCAGTACTATACAAGAAGATTATCAAGACCTTACTCCCACACTAGTTGATAACTTTGTAAATAGTACTGCAGCCTCACTAAAAACAGCACTTGAAGCTGTCGCCCCATTAAAAAAGAAGAAAGTAAGTCAGAGGAGATTAGCTCCATGGTATAATTCCCAAACGCGTGTTCTAAAACAGACATCGCGGAAGCTAGAAAGGAAGTGGCGTTCCACCAATCACCAAGACTTCCACCTAGCCTGGAAGAATAGCCTTATAAATTACAAAAAAGCACTTAGAAATGCCCGAACCTCTTATTATTCATTATTAATAGATGAAAATAGGAACAACCCCAGGTTCCTCTTCAGCACTGTAGCCAGGCTGACAGAAAGTCACACCTCTACTGACCCATCTATTCCTCTAGATCTGAGAAGCAATGACTTCATGAGCTTCTTCACTAATAAAATTACAACCATCAGGGATAAAATCCACCACCTCCTCCCAGTGAATAACACTGATACATTGTCTGGTCCTGAAACCATAGCACCAGATTTATGTCTAAACAAATTTTACTCTATTGATCTTCCTGAACTGACCTCGTTAGTTTCATCATCTAAACCAACTACTTGTCAGCTGGACTCTGTTCCAACTAGACTTTTTAAAGAAGTCCTCCCCCTAATTGACCGTTCCATTTTAAATCAGATTAATATGTCTTTGCTAACCGGCTACGTACCACAGGCTTTTAAGGTAGCCGTTATTAAACCTCTGCTTAAAAAGCCTACGCTTGATCCAGAGGTTTTAGCTAACTATAGACCCATATCCAACCTGCTCTTCATTTCCACAATCCGAGAAAAAGCCATTGCTAACCAGCTTTGTGGTTACTTAGATAGTAACGGTTTATTGGAAAAATTTCAGTCAGGATTTAGAACCCATCACAGCACAGAAACAGCACTATTGAAAGTCACCAATGACCTTCTTATGGCATCAGATGATGGACTTGTCTCTGTCCTCGTCTTGTTGGACCTTAGTGCAGCCTTTGACACAATAGATCATAAGATTCTGCTACAGAGATTAGAACAACATATAGGAATTAAAGGAACAGCACTACACCGGTTTAAATCATATTTATCAGATAGATTCCAATTTGTTAACGTTAACAATGACTCCTCCATGCACATGCAAGTTAATCATGGAGTTCCACAAGGTTCTGTCCTTGGACCAATACTCTTCACCTTATATATGCTCCCTTTAGGCAACATTATTAGACAGCACCACAGCAGACAGCTGGGGGAACTCCCATCATGCACTGAGCACTTCATCACTTCCCTCTGTCTCTCTGCCCCCCCACACCTGTTTATTTATTTATTTATTTATTTTAACATGTCATCATGTCAAAGTGTCACTTTGTCCTCCCATAGTCCCTCTGGCTCTTCTCTCTCTCTCGTTTCAGATAACTCTGGCTGCAGGACAAAAACGACTACCATCACCATTGTTATCATTAATTACAATAACTCAGTAATTCATTAATATATGTAATCCTGTTGTAGATCACTACATTGTTATTGTTATAGTCAGCCCTGATACTGATGGTGCCCAATTGTTCCAGGTCTCTCTCTCTCCACCTCATCTCTCTCTTCTCTCCCCAGCTTTCCACCCATCTCTCCTTTCCTCCCCCTTCCTTTTCTTTCCTCACCCCAACCGGTCGAGGCAGATGACCGCCCACATTGAGCCTGGTTCTGCCAGAGGTTTCTCCCTGTTAATGAGGGAGTTTTTCCTCTCCACAGTCGCCTGTGCTTGCTCATTGTGGGAACTGTTGGGTTTATCTACGTTAATATTGTTTTAAGGCCTTGACCTTTAAATGTAAAGTGCCTTGAGATAATGTAAATTATGAATTGGCGCTATATAAATAAAATTGAATTGAATTGAATTGAATTCATGTCCCACAGAAATAACATTAACTGTATAACCTTACAGTAAAGTTTTTTCGCGGTGTTGCTAAGTTAAGCTCACGCTACTTTATACTGTATATGCAGTAGGAACAGAAAAACAAAGATATCGATGTTATTCTATATAAAATGCAAAGACTTTCCCTAACACAACGTGACATACATATCTGTCAATTATGTTACTATGCTTCCCTGCAGACTCTTCACTTCGTGGCCCTTACCGAGACCTGGATCACTCCAGAAAACACTGCCACTCCAGCTGCCCTCTCATCTGCCTACTCCTTTTCACACTCCCCGAGACAAACAGGTCGAGAAGGAGGAACTGGTCTCCTCCTCTCCCCCATGTGGTCCTACCAGGTCCTTCCCCTGGACAACCGTTCCCAGATCTGCTTTTGAATTCCAGGCTGTCTCTGTCACACTTCCTTTCAAACTCAACATTGGTCACCATCACACGGTTACCACCCGCTGCAATCTGAAATCCCTCTCTCCCTCTGCTCTCTCCTCTACTGTTCTTTCCTCACTACCATCTACAGACCAATTTTCACTAATGTCTACTGAGGAAGCCTCCTCCACTCTGCTATCCTCCCTCTTGTCCTCTTTAGATGCTCTATATCCTCTCACCTACCTACTCCGATCAACTCCTCCCTCACTTCAGGCATTATTCCAGCTCCTTTCAAGACAGCCATGGTAAAGCCACTCCTAAAGAAACCCACCCTAGACTCAGCTGACATCTGAAACTACAGACCTGTATCTCTTCTTTCATTCCTCTCTATAACACTGGAACATGCAGTCTAAGACCAACTGTCCTCCTATCTTTCAGAAAATGACTTCCTTTACCCTAATCAGTCAGGCTTCAGGACTGGTCACTCCACTGAGACGGCCCTCCTCACAGTGACTGAGTTTCTCGGTGCCACCAGAGCCTCGTCCGACTCGTCAGTCCTCATTCTCCTTGACTTCTCCTCTGCGTTTGACTCAGTCAACTACCAAATCCTCCTCTCCACTCTGGCTGATCTTGGCATTGCTGACTCTGCTCTGACCTGGTTCACATCATACCTGACAAATCGCACCTTTCAGGTCACATGGAATGGCTCCTTGTCCAATCCCTGCCTTCTGGAAACTGGTGTCCCTCAAAGCTCAGTATTAGGACCACTTCTATTTTCACTATACACTAGATCGCTAGGCTCTGCAATCACATCGCATGGATTCTCTTACCACTGTTATGCTGACGACAACCCAACTGTTCCTCTCTCTTCCCACATCCTCCTCCAGCACCCACGTTGTGACGTGCATCTCGGAATGTCTGGCAGACATCTCCGCTTGGACAGCTACGCATCACCTCAACCTTAGAAAACTGAACTGTTCTTCATCGCGGGGAAATACTGCCCTCATATGGACCTGTAAGTCACTGTCGAGGATGTCACGGTACCATCTTCGTCGACGGCAAGGAACCTAGGCGTAATCCTAGACGACGGACTGTCCTGCGCCCCCCAACATCACTGCTGTGGCCCGATCCTGCAGGTCTTCCCTCTACAATATCCGCAGGATCCGGTCTTTCTTCACAAAAGACGCAACGCAACTCCTGGTCCAAGCGCTGGTCATCTCCTGCCTGGACTACTGCAACTCCCTCTTGGCTGGACTCCCAGCCTCTGCAGCTAAACCGTTGCAGCGTATCCAGAACGCTGCAGCGCGCCTTGTTTACAATCTTCCCAAATTGTCCCATGTGACCCCCCTCCTCCGTGACCTCCACTGGCTTCCTGTTGGGGCCAGCATCCAATTCAAGATGATGGTGCTGGCCTTTAAGGCCGTCAATGCAACTGCACCTGTCTACCTCCAACACTAGTCAGACCACATGCCCCATAGAGAGCACTTTGCTCATCTACATCAGCTGGCCGACTGGTACCCCCATCACTGAGAGCAAACAAAGCCCGCTCAGCGAAGTTGCGACTCTTCTCTGTTTTAGCACATCAGTGGTGGAACAAACTCCCGACCAATGTCAGGACAGCGGAATCACATTCCATCTTCCGCAAAAGACTCAAGACTCATTTGTTCAGACTTCACCTCGACCCTGCATAGCATGACTCCCGAGAACCGGAGATGAAGCTGAAACAGCGCCAACATTTTCAGTGGCCGGGAGGGGCATTACGTCTATAGTAGTTTAGCACTACCATAGACAATGAATGGGAATGTGTTTAGGGCCGTTTAGCTAAACAATCCACGGCTGCTGCGTGGGAGACCGAGGTCGATTCCCAGATGGAGAGGAACATATTTTTTACATAAAATGTCGAGAATTTCCTGTGAAAGTGAAAAAAATAAAAAAAACTGAATCCACACCTGCATCCACATTAAATGGGTTCCTCCCCTTCCATTCATCAAGTTTGGTAGAAAAAGGTTAATTTATTTTTTTAGTAATCTGGCAAACAAATAAACCAATAAACAAACAGAGGTAATAAATGGATCTTTCCAGTTATCTTCATCTGGTGAAACACCTTCTGTCACCACCAGTTCAACCAGCGAAACATAGTTTAAGACTGGTCGATGTTTTCAGCAGAGGATCTAGAAAAGAGGGATTGTAGAGGAGGAAAAGATGTTCTCCATCTCATACATTATTATCTATTTGCTCAGGGTACTTTGTAAAAGACGAATAGAAGAAATATCATCTGAAAGAGGACAACAGTTTTGCTCTACTTCCACTGAATGTTGCTTGGTCAGAACCACTTCTTCCAACTGTCTGATTAAAGTTTTCATGACTTGTTCAGCATAATTTATATAAATAATATATAGATATAGATATATAAATTGTATAGATAATATCAATATACCTCTAGTACTGGGTTAAAGAAGACTGTGACTGTGTTGCTCCTCTTCATAGGAGGGATGAACACAAGAACAGCGAGATACTGTAGGACGAGGACGCTGAGCCAGTGAGGCACGGCACTGTACTGACTGGCCCTGAACTGGATGTTAGTGATGTGCACCGTCTCCAACAGACTGGCCACCATCAGGATGAGACTGATGCAGAAGAAAACGTCTGCAGGACACAACATACGACAGTTCAGTCAACTTTTCAATAACATCATGTATCTTAGCTATGATCTTGTGTTGGAAATGATGTTTACAATAAAACTCGAGGAACCTGTTGTTCACAATAAATTAAACAAATTAATAATTTCTTTTAAAGTCACACTGTCCCGTTGACCAAATAATTGACACACTTTTCAGTGGAACTACTTTCTACCAAGAAATGTTCCCTTTCCAGCATCACAGGGGTCGGACACTCACTGATGAGAGGCGTCCCCCTGGTGATGGGCAGCAGGTTGTTCATGATGAGCAGGATGAGGGTCATCTTGAAGGAGGAGCGGTTTGGGGCCCAATAATACTCAAGATTAACCGTACGATACATCTTACTGTGTGGTTGTTCACGTATATGAGGGGCAGAGGAGATCTCAGCATGTAGATTCCTGAAAAGATCAATGGTTCAGTTACATCCAGTATACTACTGTTTACTTCCTCTATTTACTTTGTATTCTATTTACATGCTGAAAAACACATATGGGTCACAGTGTAGAAATTGTTAAATAAAACTTTTGACTGTCCTTTCACTTTGCTGGGGACAGTGGAGGGGGCTGAGGCCTTAAGACAACAAGACAACAACAGACTTTATTTGTACACATTCACATGGATAGATATAATCTTTTTTTCTTTTTTAGAGTTTATTAGTCTAAGCCAAGAAATATATCCTATATATCATCAAAAATCATGTACAAATACAGTAACAGAAAATCACAGAGATGGATGTAATTTAATATAAAAAACAAAGAGACACTGTGACACATACATCTGCCCGTCATTTATCTGGTCTTTAGTCAAACAGTCTCTTACCTTTGCTGAATAAAACACCTCACATGTGTAAAGTAGTTGTAGAGCAACATCTGCTGTAGTTTGTTGTTCTTCAGTCACGGAAGTTGAAGGAAAAGTCGAGGAAGAGAGACAGAGATGAAGCTGAAACAGCGCCATAATGTTCAGTCGCCGGGAGGGGCATTACGTGCATAGTGATTTAACACTACCATAGAGAATGAATGGGAACGTGTAAGGGACGTTTAGCGCAGAAGGCCTGTGTTCGATTCCCGGCAATAGACTATTATTAGCCAATTTTTTGTATTTCGAAAGTTGAGCAGATGTAATGTCAACATGTACTTCTGGAATTGGTTTATTTGTGTAACAGACAATGAAAACCATTTGAAACTTTTTTCTTGAAATATCACTTTTGTAATAATAAGATAGTAAAGTGGGCCTTTTCATGTTTTGATAAATTTGTGGCAATGACATTGACTTGAAATTGAGAGCAGGCACTGCAAGTCAGAACTGTTCATCAATAGGAAACACAAGCATAGCATTCTGTTTACACGGTATATTTTAGAAGCTCATAGAATCAAGACTGTTCCCTTCAAGTCTAAATCACTTTTGTATTGGGTCTGTTGTTTGCATTAGGGGCCAGCTGGGCTTTTATCCCCACTCTGCCCGAGGTGTGAGTTGTTGGGCCATGAAGAGGTATATTGTTATTGTGGTAAAAGGCTCAAAGTTAACTAGAAAGTGATTCTGAGATTTACACACTTCCAGCACTACCAGTAATTCTTTCAAAATGACTTTACAAGCGTGGATACGTCATGAGCCATAGTCATCCATAGTTATGCTGCTATAGGCCTAGACGGCTGGGGGATCACCCATCAGGCACCAGAAACCAGCACCTTCTCTCTTCTCTCTCTGCCTTGTTTATTTTATTGTATCTTATTACATGTCTCTAATTCCTTGGGTCTTCTCCTCCCCTCCTTGGTCCATGCTGTGCGGCTCTCTGGAACCCATCCTGGCTCGGGTCCTGATGAGGGATGGACCTAGTGAGGTCACCGGTTTGTCGCAGGGCTAACGTGGAGGGTCATGCAACCACCAGCACTCTCACCTGAGGACCTCTTACCTTGGAGCCATGTTCACTACTACTACTGCACATGTTGGACCATGAGGGGGGTAGGAGTGCCCGGAGGGTCCAACGCGCCCTTGGAAGACCATGCCAACATCCAGGTGGTGATTCCCAGGCTGGATTCAAGCCCATGACCAGAGACTGTGACTCCACCCCCCCTTTATTTCCTTTTGTTCCCCTATATATATTTTTTCTCCACTCACCCCAACCAGTCCTGGCAGAGGCCGTTGATAGATATATGGAGGGAAAGTAGATTTAGTTCTCATGGCCAATGTGTTTGATGTGCAAGTGCTGCCAAATATATACAGAATACATCCTTGCTGGCCCATCCATTGCGGACAGAGAGGGGGATCCCCTCCGTCTCCTGTTTATAATGCATGAAAATCCAACTTAACTGATTAAAGCTTTTGACAAGACCAGTTGATGCAGTCGTATTTTTTATTATATATAAAAATATATTTTTATTTCTCGCCGGAGTAGTCCTGGTTTGGGGAGATTATTACAGCTGGAGGTGCAGCGTGCAGGGAGAAGAGGCATGATAACCTGTGTTATGTTATTGCTCATAGTTGTTTTAGCTTTATGGTGTATTGAGTGTTAGTCGTTCAGTTTTGATTGCTTTTTTGTCATAGGGTTAAATATTAAAAACCTATGTTGGAGCTAGTGAAATAGGAAGTATATTCTGGGGATGTATAGTACGAGACCTGAAGAGGTCTTTCTGAGCTTGCTCCACAGAGCGCTTTGTGAACTTGGGGTTCAGGGGTTTTTTTTTGTTTTTTTTTGTCATCAAGAAATTAAAGCATTTCTTGATGATTTTAGCCTTTCTGATCCCTGGCGGTTCTTGTATCCTACAGGAAGAGAATATTCCTTCTTTTCCCATTTCCACCACACTTACACTCGAATTGATTATTTTTTTATAGATAATAAATTCATCTCAAACCTTAAGTCATGTAAATACGAAAGTATTGTTATTTCTGATCATGCTCCCCTGGTTCTGGTACTAGCTTTTCCAGATGCTGACTATACAAGGAGACACTGGAGACTAAATCCATTGTTACTCTCCGACGAGAGCTTTCTCTCACACATCTCTACACATATTAAAACTTTTTTAAGCATCAATAGAACACCTGATGTGTCTAATAAGACAATTTGGGATGCTATGAAAGCGTACTTAAGAGGAGAAATTATATTATTCTCAGCATATAAAAACAAGCAGACTGACATTGCTAATCAGATTTTAAACATAGATAAACAACATGTAAATTCACCTTCACCTGATCTGTACAAGGAGCGCTTGAAACTTCAGGCCGAATTTAACGTTCTTTCCTCTCATGAAGTCGAAAGTCTCTTACTTCGGAGTAAAAGTAACTTTTATGAGCACGGTGGAAAAACTGGCAAACTCCTGGCTACTCAGCTGCGTGGGTTGAGAATGAACCAACTTATTGCTGGAGTACAGACTGATAATGGATGTATAACATCTGACCAGAAAGAGATTAATGACAAGTTTAGAACTTTCTACTCAAATTTATACTCTTCAGATTGTACAGCAGACTTGAATATTATGGAAAACTTCTTTAATAACCTTGACTCACCGTCCCTTTCTCAAGACCATCACCTAGGAGGAAATTTCAGCAGCTATATCTTCTATGCAATCAGGTTAATCCCCTGGCCCAGATGGGCTTCCATCAAATTTCTTTTAAAAAAATTCTGCTGATCTAGCCCCCGTCCTGTGCTCAGTGTTCTCTGATTCCTTAAACTCAGGTGCACTCCCTCCCTCGTTCAATCAGGCCTGTATCTCCTTGTTGCTGAAAAAAGGCAAAGACCCACTAGATTGTGCTTCATACAGACCGATTTCATTGCTAAACACGGATGTAAAGATCCTCGCCAAAGTTTTGGCCCACAGACTGGAGGATATCCTTCCTTCTGTAATATCGCCAGATCAAACTGGTTTTATTAAAGGACGCCATTCGTTGTACAATATTCGTCGGCTATTTAATATTCTGTACTCCCCCAAACATGTGGATTCAGAGTGCCTTGCCTCTATGGATGCTGAGAAGGCATTTGATATAGTAGAGTGGAACTATCTTTTTTTTTACACTTGGAAAATTTGGTTTCGGTTCTGTCTTTTTGTCCTGAATCAAAACATTGTATAAATGTCCTTCAGCCTCTGTTTTGACCAATAGTCATTACTCTAAATACTTTGATTTACACCGTGGGACCCGGCAGGGTTGCCCACTAAGCCCACTCCTTTTCGCAATTGCCATTGAGCCTCTTGCAATTGCCTTACGTAGCAATGGGCGGGTACAGGGAATATGGAGGGGAGGAGTCGAACATAAAGTCTCTGTCACGCACACTGGTGCTGGCAAGGGAGAACCCAAAAGCACGCCAACAGACAGTCTTAGTGTGGGCAACGTGGTTTATTCACCAACAGGCAGTGAAAAGACAGGCAGAGGTCAAAACCAGGATATCAGTCAGTACAGCAAACAAATCCGAAGGGGCAGGCAAGAAGGGAATCCAAAAATCCAAGCAGGGTAGCAGTCAGGTCAGGAACAGGCAGGCAAGAACACAGAATATAATGCGGGATAGCTAGGCAAGAACACACTAGACAATCTGGCAGGGAGCGAGTGAAAATGACTGGTATTTATACTGAGGAACTAATGAGCAAATGAACTGCAGGTGAGGAGGTGGGCGGGGAAAACCACGTGAGGGAAATGACGTGATAGCAAGGCAGGAAGAAGGGCAGGCCCTGAAATGACAGGAGAGTTAGTTATGAGACATGGAACCAAACAAAAAAACAAAACAAACTAAGTGTTAGTGTGACTACGTTACAGAACCCCCCCCTCTAGGGACGGCCCCTGCCGTCCCACCCGGTTGCTCAGGATGAGCCCGGTGGAAGTCTATAATGAGAGCTGGATCCAGGATGCTGCGAGCAGGGACCCAGGAGCGTTCTTCGGGGCCGTAACCCTCCCAGTCAACCAAATACTGCACTCCCCTACCACGTCGCCTGGATTTGATGAGACGACGGACAGTGTACGCAGGTGCCCCGTCAATGAGCCGGGGGGGTGGTGGGGGTTTGGAGGAGGACTGAAGTGGACTCTCCTTGACAGGTTTGACCTTGGAAACATGGAATGTGGGGTTAATCCTCATGGAAGATGGAAGACGAAGACGGACAGCCGCAGGATTAACTATTTTAGAGATCCGGAACGGGCCGACAAAACGGGGAGCCAACTTCTTGGATTCTACTCTGAGGGGAAGATCCCGTGTCGACAGCCAGACGCGCTGTCCTGGAGTGTACCGGGGTGCAGGATTGCGATGTCGATTGGCCGATCGCTGGTAACGGTCGGAAGAGCGCATGAGTGTGGTGCGGGCCTGCATCCAAGTGCGCCGACACCGTCGGACATATGCCTGCACTGAGGGAACGCTGGCTTCACGTTCCTGTTCTGGAAAGAGTGGTGGTTGGTACCCCCGGGAGCATTGGAAGGGTGAAAGACCAGTGGCTGAACTGGGCAGGGTATTATGAGCGTACTCAATCCACAGGAGCTGCTCAGACCAGGAGGAGGGGTTGTGGGAAGTAAGGCAGCGCAGAGCTGTCTCCATTTCCTGATTCATGCGTTCTGCTTGACCATTGGATTGTGGGTGGAAACCAGATGACAAACTGACAGTAGCCCCCAACATCCTGCAAAACTCGGACCAAAAGTGAGATGTGAATTGTGGTCCCCGGTCAGAGACCACATCAGATGGGAGGCCATGCAGCCGGAACACATGTTGCAACAAAACTTCAGCCATTTCCTTGGCGGTAGGTAATTTGGGTAATGGAATGAGCATGGCAGCTTTGGAAAAGCGATCAATAACAGTGAGTATAACTGTGTTACCGTTTGAAGGTGGTAAGCCGGTGACAAAATCCAAAGAAATGTGAGACCAGGGACGGCGAGGAACTGGCAGAGGATGAAGGAGACCGGATGGAGCTTGGTGAGAGCTCTTTTGTTGAGAGCAGACACGGCAAGCAGCAACAAACTCCTTGGTGTCCCTTTCCATGCAAGACCACCAGAAGCGTTGTCGAAGCAGGGCCAAAGTGCGTCTCACCCCGGGATGGCAAGCCAGGCGAGAAGAGTGCCCCCACTGGAGGACTTCAGAACGAAGACTGTCTGGAACAAACAACCGGTTCTCTGGACAAGCACTAGGAGTAGGGTGCTCGGTGTGGGAGCGTTTTACCTTATTCTCCACCTCCCAGGTTACCGCCCCGATGACGCATGCAGAGGAGAGGATACCTTCAGGCTGGGATGGAGAATCCTCTGACTGGAACTGACGGGACAGAGCATCGGGCTTGACATTTTTGGAACCTGGTCTGTATGATAGGGAGAAATCAAAACGGTTGAAGAAGAGAGCCCACCTAGCCTGACGAGAGTTCAGTCTCTTGGCCGATCGGATATATTCAAGGTTTTTGTGGTCAGTCCAAACCACAAATGGTAGCTCTGCCCCCTCCAACCAATGTCTCCATTCTTCTAGTGCAAGTTTTACTGCCAACAGCTCCCGGTTCCCAATGTCATAATTCCTTTCTGCTGGATCTAGTTTTCGGGAGAAGAAAGCACATGGGTGAACTTTATGGTCCTCAGCCGACCGCTGAGAAAGGACTGCCCCTACACCGGTGTCCGAGGCATCCACCTCCACGATAAACTGGCGAGTGGGATCTGCAAAAATGAGAATGGGAGCAGAGGTGAAGCGTGACTTCAACTCACCAAAAGCCGCTTCAGCCCCGGAGGACCACCGGAAGGGCTTACTGAGGGAGGTGAGGGCAGTGAGGGGAGCTGCCACCGAACTGTAATTACGAATGAACCTTCGGTAAAAGTTAGCAAATCCCAGGAAGCGCTGAAGCTCCCTGCGTGTGGATGGAGCTGGCCAGTCAGCGACTGCCTTGGTCTTGGCCGGGTCCATCCGGATGTTGCCAGCGTTGATAATAAAACCTAGGAAGGATACCTCTGAAGCATGAAATTCACACTTCTCCGCTTTAACAAAGAGCTGGTTCTCCAAGAGCCTCTGCAGAACCTGGCGTACATGCACCACATGCTCCTGCCTGGACTTAGAAAAAATTAGAATGTCATCCAGATATATGAAAACAGACATGTTGAGTAGATCCCGCAGAACATCATTAACTAAACCCTGGAAGACTGCAGGGGCATTGGTAAGACCAAATGGCATGACCAAATACTCATAATGACCATTAGGAGTATTAAAGGCTGTTTTCCACTCATCACCCTCCCTGATTCTCACCAAGTGATAAGCGTTGCGGAGGTCGAGTCTGGAGAAAATGGTAGCCCCTTGTAGCAGTTCAAAAGCAGAGGAGATTAATGGAAGAGGGTACCGGTCTTTGATGGTAATGTCATTAAGTCCCCTGAAGTCAATGCAAGGTCGCAGGGTTTTGTCCTTTTTGCCCACAAAAAAAAATCCTGCTCCAGCGGGAGACGATGATGGTCGTATGATCCCTGCCGCCAGGGAGTCATTGATGTATTTTTCCATTGTCTTTGTCTCAGGAACCGATAAGGAGAAGAGTCGCCCTCTAGGGGGAGATGTACCTGGGAGGAGGTTAATGGCACAATCGTAAGGGCGATGTGGAGGCAAAGAGGTGGCCCGGGCCTTGTTAAAAACCTCCTTCAGATCCAGATAATCTTTAGGAATTTGTGACAGGTCTGGAAACTCAGAGGGAACAGTCAAACCAGAGGCAGGTGACAGGGCAGACTTCAAACAGATAGCGTGACAATGAGTACTCCACTGCAGTATAGTTCCCGAGGACCAGTCAATGTGTGGATTATGTCTCCTAAGCCAAGGAAATCCCAAAATGACAGGTTGTTGTGGAGCATTGATCAGGTGAAAAGAAAGAGTCTCAGTGTGATTACCTGAAATGGTCATTTGAAGGGGAGTAGAGCGATGTGTAACCCGGAAGAGGAGACGACCATCCAAGGCTGAGGCGTCGATAGGTTCCTCCAGATCCACCTGACCAAGACCCAGCTTGGAGGCAAGAGTCCTGTCCAACAAGCTTTCATCTGCGCCGGAGTCAATGAGGGCTGAGACAGTCTGATAATTCCCGGAACAGAACAGCTTGACCTGAACCAAAGACCGAGAGGGCATTTCAGAGTTCATAATCCGGCTCACCAGCGCCCTCGGGATGACTGGTGAGCCATGTCTTTTACTGGACAAGAAGAGGCGAAATGGCCGTCCTGGCCGCAGTACAGACACCTGTTCTCCTTTAGGCGGCGCTGTCGTTCTGCTGTAGACAGCCGTGTCCTGCCCAGCTGCATCGGCTCAGAAGCGTCACCAGGAGCGTTCGTGTGCTGCTCAGAAGGACGCCCCGGAGGATGGAATTGCGGGTTGACCCGCGCAGGTGAAGCAGCGGACCGAACCCTCTCCCTCCGCCGCTCCCGCAGACGACCGTCTATGCGTATAGAGAGAGAGACCAGTGCGTCCAAATCAACGGGAAGATCACGAGCCGCCAGCTCGTCTTTGATGTCGTCTGAGAGACCGTTGTAGAAAGCATCGAAGAGCGAGGCAGCGTTCCAGTTACTTTCAGCTGCTACGGTCCGGAACTCGATTGAGTAATCGGACACGGACCTCCCTCCCTGTGTCAGGTTAAACAAACCCCGAGCGACCTCTCTTCCTGGTGTAACATGGTCGAAAACTTTCCGCAGCTCGTCGGAGAACAGTTTGACAGATGAGCAGATGGCGGATTGCTTCTCCCACTCTGCGGTTCCCCAATCTCTAGCTCTGCCGGTAAGCAGAGAGACGATATACGCCACCCTGGACCTCTCGCTGGGAAAGGCGGAAGGCTGGAGTTCAAAGATGAGGGAACACTGTACGAGGAACGGCCGGCAGGAACCCGGAGCTCCGGAATAACGTTCTGGAGGAGGCAAACGAGCATCCGACATCGGGGGAGACTGGACATGAGGACTGACAGAGGATGCAGGATCCCGACCGCGTTCCGACAGAGAGAGCCTTTGGAGATGTTCCTGAATGCTGTCCATGCTCCTCTCATGACGAGCCGCCATCTCCTGCAGACCGCCTGAAATGGAGGTAAATTGTTCGTCGTGTCGCTGAAGAGCGCTGGCCTGCGCTCTCAGCTCATTGCGCATTGAGTCTGCGTCGGCTGGGTTCATAGTGGCCAGATTGTTCTGTCACGCACACTGGTGCTGGCAAGGGAGAACCCAAAAGCACGCCAACAGACAGTCTTAGTGTGGGCAACGTGGTTTATTCACCAACAGGCAGTGAAAAGACAGGCAGAGGTCAAAACCAGGATATCAGTCAGTACAGCAAACAAATCCGAAGGGGCAGGCAAGAAGGGAATCCAAAAATCCAAGCAGGGTAGCAGTCAGGTCAGGAACAGGCAGGCAAGAACACAGAATATAATGCGGGATAGCTAGGCAAGAACACACTAGACAATCTGGCAGGGAGCGAGTGAAAATGACTGGTATTTATACTGAGGAACTAATGAGCAAATGAACTGCAGGTGAGGAGGTGGGCGGGGAAAACCACGTGAGGGAAATGACGTGATAGCAAGGCAGGAAGAAGGGCAGGCCCTGAAATGACAGGAGAGTTAGTTATGAGACATGGAACCAAACAAAAAAACAAAACAAACTAAGTGTTAGTGTGACTACGTTACAGTCTCGCTGTATGCAGGCGACCTACTTCTGTTTGTTTCAAAACCAACCACTTCTCTACCAGAAGCCCTCACGATCTTAGATAATTTCAGTCAATTTAAATAAAAGCGAACCATTCCCAATTAATAAGGAAGCTCTTAAACTTAACTATACCCATCTCCCATTGAAGGTGGTGAAAGATCAATTTAATTACCTCGGAATTTGTGTCACCAGAGAATTCAAAAACTTGTTTAAATCAAATTTTCTCACTTTATTTGATCAGGCAAAACAGATTTTGTCTCTGTCCCTTATTGGAAGAATAAACTCGATTAAAATGACATTGCTTCCAAAGTTCCTCTACTTGTTTCAATGTCTTCCTGTTCTCATCCCCAAATAATTTTTTAGAGCCCTTGACTCATTATTGATATATTACATTTGGAATGGTAAACACCCTCGGCTGCGGAAAGCATTTCTCCAAAGATCCAAGCAGGCAGGGGGAATGGCTCTGCCTAATTTCCAGTACTACTACTGGGCAGTGAATATTGGGTGTTTGTTATTTTGGAGACATTTCCATCTCAAACCCACTTCCCCGGCCTGGGTTACAATGGAGGTCTGTGCCAGTAACCCTGTTTCCTTACCTGCCCTCTTAGGTGCCGCACTTCCACTTGCTTCGGATATTCCCAAGAGCAACCCAGTAGTTAAACACTCCCTGTTAATCTGGGGCCAATTTAGGAAAAGTTTTGGACTACAGCTTTTTTCACTTAAAAGCCCAATTGCTGCTAACCATCTATTTGCTCCTTCAATGGCTGATAGCGCATTCAATATTTGGCACAGAAAAGGTTTGAAATGCTTTGAAGATCTATACAGTGATAATTGTTTTGCGAGCTTTTCTCAACTAACAGAAACTTTTTGGCATTGCCAAAACCCACTTTTTTAGATTTTTACAAATTAGGACTTTTATACAGCGCTTAACGACCCAATTTCCTTATAAACCCCCAGTTACCCCTGTTGATATATTTCTTTCTGTTAACCCCACCTCTAAAGGTATCATGTCCAATCTATATAACCTTATTTCCAAACTGCACTGCTCTTCAGTGGCAACTATAAGAACTGCTTGGGAGCAAGACCTAAATTACACCTTTACAGAGGACACATGGGACTCGGTGCTTGATCGGATACACTCCTCTTCTATGTGTTCTTGACATGCACTTTTACAATTTAAAGTAGTGCATCGAATCCACATATCAAAAACCAAATTAGCGCGAATGTATCCTGATGTCGACCCTACATGTGATAAATGTAAAGGCGCACCTGCCTCACTCTACCACATGTATTGGACATGTCCCTCTTTAGGTCACTTTTGGACATTGGTTATCCATGCGTTATCAGATATCCTCCATCATCGAATTGAGCCAAATCCCTTGACTGGTATTTTTGGCATTGCTCCAGATTTGAACTTACATAAAGCTATGCTCAACTTTCTTGCTTTTGCCTCTTTACTAGCCCGACGAGCTATTTCACTTAAGTGGAAGGACCCAGCTCCTCCTTGCTGTTCACATTGGCTCAGAGACATGATATCCTGCATGAATCTAGAGAAGATTAGATACACTATTCGGGGATCAGAAAACAAATTCTACAGAATATGGCGCCCCTTCTTGGTATTTTATGAAAAACCTTCAACAATAATTTTTGAGTAGCCCCCTCCCCCCCCCTTTTATTTTTTTAATTTTTTAATTTTTTAAATTTTTATTATCTATTTTATTTATGTATCTATTTTTTATGTATTTCACCTGTTTTTGGTGGTGTCTGTGCTGTGCTTTTTTCAGTTATTAAATCTTATTAATCTTTTATCTTTCCAAGCGTGGTTGTAATTTTTTTATTTTTTATTATTATTATTATTATTCTGTCTATTTACATTTTTTTGTCAGTAGATGTTTAAGTATGTCCATGTCCGGATGTTTTGACAAGGGATTGTTTTGTGTTATGGATGTTGTACGAAAAATCAAAAAAACTTTTTTCCTGTGCATTGATTGTCTTATATGTATTTTATCATTAATAAAAAGACCATTGAAAGAAAAGTAGTTTGTAAAGAATTGTTTTGCTGTATTGAGAGACCTGCCTGAGATTAACAGATAATTTACTCAAGCTGAAAAGTGCACCACCAGTGATGATGATTCTCAGACTGAGTGAGGTTGTGACGATATGTAATTACTTGCCAAAAAGTCCTTTTTTATGAAGTTACAACTAATTAAACACATTCCTGCACATGCCTAAACATGTTTAAACACATTAGCAGCAGTGTTCAAACATTGTAAGTGAAAGAAGTTTGACTTCTGACCCAGCTCCGAAAGCTGCCTGAAATGGACCACACTAAATGTCTGATTACTAGCAGCCAGTTTGTGCTAGGGTGGAAAGCTGATATTGTTGGGAAGAGGAGAGTCTAATCTTTAATTTGGTGTATAAAGGCAAAATTAAGCAAAATGTTTCTACTTGTCAGCGCCAGTGTACCAGGCGATGTATGAGTTCTTACCCCTTTTGCAAAATAACTTCCGCAAAATCCCACCCCCCCAACCAAACTCCACTCCCCGCCCGCTCTCCGCTTCCCCAACGGGCGCTGACCTTCGGGGACGTGTGCATTTATCAGACCCGTGGTGCCCCGGCTGCTTTGGTGACACTAGATGACCTCGAACTGATCGCTGGCCCTCGTGGTGGCGACGTCTCATTCGAATGTCTGCCCTATCAACTTTCAATGGTACTTTTTGTGCCTACAATGACCACAGGTAACGGGGATTCAGGGTTCGATTCCAGAGAGGGAGCCTGAGATCAATTATTATTAAATTATTGATGACCATATACGACAAAGAATGACATAATGTGCCACACTCACGGCTGATGAAGGGCTGGATGCTGAGGGTCAATGAATTGTGTGAGATGTGTCTAATCTGTTGGTTATTATTTTTGTTCATTATCATATGTAAACAAATGTAGGCAAGATTTTTAAAATATATTTTGCATTGAAGAAATAATTGTCTGCATTCAGATTGAGCTCTATATCATCAAATCAATAATGAATGGATGACTAATGTGCATAACAAAGACATAAATATTACATAAACCAATCCTTTTAGCCCAGTATTAAGTGGAACATAGTAAATTAAATTAAATGGAAACAGTCAAACACATCTGCAGAAGCATTGACAATTGTATTGATTTAATATACACACATACAAATATTAATAATATGCATTTTCATTAATATTTTATGCCAGTGACAGTATTCGACCAACACTCACAAAGCACTGCTCAATAGCCATGAATCTATGAATGAAATTAAAATATGAAGCCTTTATTTGCAGTGTAAAATCACATTGAACACATGAACAACACACAACAATACAATACTTAATCACAGAATGTCAGTGCCTGTGTTGTGCATCAATAGCTCTCACACACTAAAATCACATAGATCAACATGTAAATATGCATCCTCTCAATTATTTCGCATCAGTTTTAGAAACCAGCCAGCATCAAGGTCCACACTTTCCTGACACACACACACACACACACACACATTTTTTTACAAACACGAATCCAAACATGCTGCAGAAATGCACAATTCCCCATGCTCTCAGTGACACACAATGCAACAATTAGTTTGCAAAAATGTACCCACTTCCCAGTGATGGTAAAGTAGTTGACTACAGCTGCTCTACAGTGTTTTCCATTTTCATTATTTTATTTTCATCCTACTACATTTATTTTATAATGCTTGTGCTGTTAAGATTTCACACTATGTACTTACTGACACATAGACTTATATTTTGTTGATGCTTATGTACATATCTACATACTTAATTTAACACTTCATAGCATATTTCATTTATTCCCTCAAGCATATCACACATTATCTAATGGATGTGAAATCCTTGATTGATTTTCTTCATTTGGTCTAGAGACTAACCTCAGTCTCAGACAGGGATCACTGTAGCTATCAGTGCAACATGTGTATAGTAGCCGCCTAGCTCAGGATTTGTGTATGCTCCGCAGTGATGTGCATCATATAGAAGTCAACCTGATAAACCCCCAGGGGCCGCCATGTTGTGCAGTTATAAAAATTGCCATGGAAACGGTTGCTTCTTAAAATCTTCTTTGATGATTGATGTGGGGGCAACAATCAAAGGGATTGCTGGCCTGCAAATCCTTATCAAATCCAATCAAAGAACCAAAAACTCTAGACATTAAAGGATATTTCTTTGGTCCTCTGAACTACCAAACATAAATAACAAGTTCCCTTGCTTCAAGTTATTAGCTTGTGAAAATAACAGACCGTCAACTGAGAAGACCACAGTCCTCATTAGTGAAGACAACAATCCTGCCTACGGAGACAACCGCTGATTTGTTCAGTAAAAATTCATCAAGAAGACACTGCTCTCATAACTACAAATCCCCCTTTACCAAAATGGACATCCTATTTATAATTTATGTTATAATCACTCCTCAGTTTGCAGTGCAGATTAAAGGTACATAGTGACATTCATATGTGACACAGTGTAATGAACAGAAATTTTACTACACGGACATGTCACATTATTGATGCCATCATGGAAGCACTTGCTGCCGGCTCTGCTGCTTACGTTCATGCTCCAGTAGCAGATGACGAGCATCTCGACTAAAGTGGCGAACTTGGTGAACTCCGTGGTGGTGATGAAGATAACGTTACACCGGCCGTATTTTCAAGAAATATTTTCGTACGTTGGAGTGAAAGATTCTTCCTACCAGATTAAGTGCCTGTTATGCCTACAGAGAGTGACTGAAATATTGGCATTCAAAAACCCCCCGTCCAACCTGAAGAAGCACATCGAGATAGGTTAAATACATTTTCATTCAATGAAGCCATAATGTCATGTTGGGACCTGGTATCTGTGAACCATAGTTGGGCCTACATGTGTAGTCAAAAGCCTGACCGCATGTCTCCTTTGCTCTGGAGACAAAGGAGAGCTTCCAGAACTCAGTCTCCCAGGGTGCCACAAACCAATAAGACCACTTCACTCGACTTCAAACAGCACATCCAAAAAGGACCTTTCCCTCTTTTTCATAGACAGGTAACACAACTGGGCTCTATTATTACGCTAGGCTAAGCAAAGGACTGTTTAGTCCTATTTCTATTTCATGTGATGTTTATAAGTTTGAATTGTGTTGTTGTGATATTTGGTAATATGTTATTTGAAAGTTAATGTTAGTTCTGTTATACTGATCAGTTTCTTTGCATGCATCTAACTACTTTCTTTAACCTGGCACCAACACCTCACACACTCATTTCCACAAACTCAACACATACATGTGATCTCAGCCACATGGTCTCACAACTCCATCTTCATTAATGTTGCATAAGTGTGAATTTTGCCAACCTCTAAACTGTCAAGAACACCATATCCTTCAACTTTGCCAGCTATTGATGTGGTAATTTTGGTTATAGTTATTTATTTAATTATTAATCAGAGTTCCAAATTTGTAGTCAGTAAGACTTATTCCTTAAATTGGCTATCTCTTCCCTTCCTTTGAAGGGTGGTTCCCCGATTTATCCTTTATCAGTTTAATATTAATATTTTTAATATTAATATTTAATATTTCTCTGATAGCCACATTTATTGAATGCCCAAAAGCAAACCATTTAATGGTGCCCCGCATGAAGGAAAGTACATAATCGTACCCCGCGCAAGGGAAAGTACATAATCACAACATTTTTGGTGCTCTGTGTGAGGCAAAGTCATTAATAATAGCATTATTTTGACTCCTCGTGGAGCACAGCACAACAGTCAACGTCATTTAAGTGATCGCTGCTGATGACGGGCTCTCCATCTCCTCTTTAGTCGCATCCATTTTTTCGCCTAAATATTGATTTATCCTCACCCAAAAGGCAGAGCATATTCTCCAGTCCCTGCAAAGGCTTTGTTCTCACATGTGAACTGGTCCACGCACCCCTCCAGCCAGCCACGTCAGATGAAGATTCAGAGAGACTGCATGGAGAGGACACTGTGATGGGAGAATCTCCAAGAGTAGTCACACCACTGGGGCTGTGAGGTGGCCACCTTTTGTGTTTTCCTCCTGTGGATGACTGCTCTTCAGGGTAGGACAATTTCTCTTCCAGGAGTCTTTGGAGCTATTATATATGGATTGTTGGACAGAGCTGGAATTAGTGATACTGTGGCTTAATTGTTCATTTCTTCTTTGTTCCACAGGCACAGCAGCAGTGCAGCACGGCTAATCTCCAATTGGGACATGATGTTGCAACTTATCACCTAATTAATACTATTTCCAATAATGTGACTATGCCACGGAAATAATTCAGAAAAGAAAGGAGTACGCGGGAATTGAGAAAGTTTTAAAAGAGAGAGGAATCCGTTTCTAGACACCTATGGCCAGAATGAGGATACACTGGGACACCGGCCCATGGCCATGACAACAGGTAGGAAACAAAGAGGACACCGCAACACGAGCAAAACATAAACTACAGAAATACCGAAGAATGGACAAATAAAGTATGTAAGTGCATCTAAATGAATAAGTAAGTGAAAGATAACACATGTTAGACACTGAAGACAAATAGTCTAAGAGATTGTATATAGGTCTTCAGTCTTCACTGTTAGGACTGATCGGACGCTGTATGTGTGAGCTATAATGATTACTTCATTCCCAAAACACAGGCTCTCTAGTGGTTCCAAGAGTCTGTAAGAGTAGAGCAGGAGGTAGAACTTTTAGCTATCAGGCTCCTCTCCTATGGAACCAGCTCCCAATCTGGGTTCGGGAGGCAGACACTGTCCCAGCATTTAAAGTAAAACTAAAAACCTTCCTCTTTGACAAAGCCTATAGTTAGGGCTGGATCAGGTGAGTCCTGAACCATCCCTTAGTTGTGCTGCTATAGGTTTAGACTGCTGGGGGAACTCCCATTATGCACTGAGCACTTCATCACTTCCCTCTGTCTCTCTGTCTCTCTGCCCCCCCACACCTGTTTATTTATTTATTTATTAGTTTTAACATGTCATCATGTCAAAGTGTCACTTTGTCCTCCCATAGTCCCTCTGGCTCTTCTCTCTCTCTCGTTTCAGATAACTCTGGCACCGGGACTGCAGGACAACAACAACTACCATCACCATCGTTATCATTAATTACAATAACTCAGTAATTCATTAATATATATAATCCTGTTGTAGATCACTACATTGTTATTGTTATCTCTCTCTTCTCTCCCCCGCTTTCCACCCATCTCTCCTTTCCTCCCCCCTTAATTTTCTTTCCTCACCCCAACCGGTCGAGGCAGATGACCGCCCACATTGAGCCTGGTTCTGCCAGAGGTTTCTCCCTGTTAATGAGGGAGTTTTTCCTCCCCACAGTGCTTGCTCATTGTGGGAACTGTTGGGTTTCTCTACGTTAATATTGTTTTAAGGTCTTGACTTTTAAATGTAAAGTGCCTTGAGATAATGTAAAATATGAATTGGCGCTATATAAAAAAAATTGAATTGAATTGAATTAATGAGACAGATGCTCAAGAGAATCTGGATAACAAGAATGGACCTCACTAAGGAGGGGCCCCCATATTTCATCTGAATTTCCCCTCAACCCACGGGGGAAACGTGGGGGGCAAGTGCCTACTGTTGTATTCTTAGTTCGATTTTTTTTTTATTGCTGAGTTGCTCAATGTTCTTTGGGCTATTGTTTGTTCTCATGGTATATAATATATATATATATATCAAGGAGTATAATGCCATTTTCCAAAGCTATAAATGAACAGCATATCATTGGTGTTGTTAAATGTTAATGGGTTAAATAATCCAATTAAAAGGACTAAGATAATTTTGAAAATGAGAAAACTTAAGGCTCAAGTTATCTTCATGCAGGAAACACACCTTTCCCAGGAAGAGCATGAAAAGCTGAAGAAATTTGGTTTTAGAAACACCTATTACAGTACTTGTAAACAAAGCAACAAAAGAGGTGTGGCAATACTTATACAAAACTCAACTAAATTTGAATGTCTAAAAGAAATCAAGGATACAGAAGGACAATATATTATAGTGAAGGGGAAACTAGAGGAAGAGATGGTTACGTTAATTAATGTATATGCCCCTCCAGAGAGTACGAAACAATTCTTTAAATCATTATTCCCAGTCATGGCCTTAAAATCTGAAGGTATAGTGATATGTGCTGGTGATTTTAATATGATAATGGATCATAGGGTAGACACAACAAGTATAAAAAGAAATAAGACACATATATCTAAATTTGTAAACATGTCGTTGAAGGAACATGGACTGGTTGATGTATGGCGTGAACTGCATCCAAAGGAAAAAGACTATACACATTACTCTACTTTATATAACACCCCTCGCCCGGGGAGTAACTCAATGTAGAACCGCCACTGCCCTTAAGGAAGGTAGATTGCCACCCTCATGTAATGAAGCAATCATATCTGTAATCCCCAAGGAGGGTAAAGACGCAGAATATTGTAACAATTACAGACCCATTTCTATGCTCAATGTAGATTACAACATATACACATCCATTATAGCAAGGAGATATCAGAATTTCATGACAGAATTAATTGATGAGGACCAAACTGGATTTACTACAGGACGACAAACATTAGATAACATAAGAAGGACCCTGCAAATAGTAAACTCGATACAAATGAAGGAAACTAAGGCTATATTGCTGAGTCTTGATGGCGAAAAGGCTTTTGATGGCGTAAATTGGATATTTGTATATTTAACATTAGAATGTTTTGGATTTAACAAAGAAGCCATTAAATGCATCAATACAATATACCAGAATGCTATAGCTAGAATAAAAATTAATGGTAGTCTAACAAAAAGCATAAAGCTACAGAGGGGAACACGCCAAGGATGTTGCCTGTCCCCTCTCCTCTTTGACTTATACATTGAACCTCTGGCGCAGGCTATAAGACAGTGTGAGGAAATAAAGGGAATATATATTAAAAAACCAAAACATGTAATAAGTCTGTTTGCAGACAATGTAATAATATATTTAGAAAGACCTGATACAAACCTAACACATTTAAGTATATAAGTATATATGGAGACCACTCATTATATAAAACAAATGTGAATAAAACACAGATTCTGGCTTTTAATTATACCCCTTCCCAAGAAATTACAAATGCTTATAAATGGAAATGGAACTCAGAAAGCATAAAATATCTTGGGGTAACCCTAACAAAACAGATAAGCCATCTTCAGAAGATAAATCCAGCCATGTTTTCATTGTGATCAGATTCATATACAAATTAAGAGGATATTGAGAGATGGTCAACCATATCACTGGAGGTCAGTTCAAAGATTGACATTATTAAAATGAACATTTTCCTGAGGCTATTGTATTTCTTCCAATCCCTTACTGTCAAGATACAGTTAGAAAGATTTAAAACCTGGGACAAAATTATATCGAGGTTCATTTGGAGTGGTAAAAAACCAAGAATAAAATATAGCACGCTACAACTGGCTAAGAATCGGGGGGGATTCCCATGGCACTCCCAAATTTAAAGGATTATTATGAGGCAGCACAACTTGGTCAAGTGGTGTGACAAGCATTATAACTCCAAATGGAAAGAGATTGAGATGAGGGTGGCTAGCAAACCAGTGCAATCCCTTTTGGGCAACATTACATTGATAAAAACTACTCAAAGGTTCAATAGATCCAATAACCTCCCACACACTGACTATCTGGGCTGATTTCAATAAAAGGCATAGATTGGAAAAGAAAGTGAGATTGTTGAGCTGGATTGCATATGATGAAAGATTCAAGCCAAACTTGAGTGACCTGACATACAGGAACTGGGAGAGGAAGGGAATCACTGCCATGTGTACAATACTAAAGAATGGAAACAACATGTCTTTTCAGGACCTTAGAGAAATGTATGGATTAAAAAATTAGGATTTTTTTTAGATAACTACAGCTAAGGGATTATATTATAAGGGAAATAGGGAGCGCAAAAATATTAAACGGAGTGATAGATGTACTAATGCGAGTATATAATGGGTCAAAAATCAAGGTGGTATCTGTGTTATATCAAAACCTCAGAGACTGTACGAGAGCTTCAACTGATTACATTAGGGCTAGATGGGAGACGGAGCTGGTCCTGCAGTCAGGCCCCGTGTTCAGCCAGGCAGGGCCTCACAACCAGACACAGGTTAGGTACTAACTATAGGTTAGAGAGGTCGTAATTCATGATTACTCAGAGTAGTGAACCTGACTGAGTATAGAGACTTATTATAATGGCCCAGTAAAGTATATGAGTTGCTTATGGACGAGGCAGTTATGTGATCCTGTAAGATAACTATAGAATAGATTTTTTTATTTGTATCTGAAAGAACATAGTTCCAAAGAAATCAGGTGTAATCATGACAGTGGATGTATAGTATATAGTATATAGAAGCATAGGAAGTGTCCATATCTCCATTTAGCTCAAAATCACAGTGAAAAAATATCACAACAAAAAAGCTTCTAAATAAAAGTATTAGATTCTTGTGTAACCCAGGTTAAAAATCTGTATTAAAAACAATAAATTAGTTGATTGAATGAAGAAAAGTGAAATTCATGGTGGAAAAATCAATTCATTTAATACTACCTTTTGGTTAATAATAAAAAACAGATGTTTATCTAAAAGGAGAGATAGAACCATAATAAAATAATTTATAGAGAGTTTTAGTTTGAAGGAGACGGGTTGGAGACGGTCTGTCACCCAATCAGAAAAGAAGCCCCGCCCATTGAGCTGATCGGAGCAGGTTCACTTCCTCTGAAGTTGCCGGGAAGAGAGAGAGCAAGGCGCATTAAACAGACACTCACCATAGGAAGATAAAACAAGAAAAGTGGATCAGACTCGGAAAAGCTGCCGAAGAAATCTCCCGGGACGACCAGGACCTGTGTGAGCACAGTCGGAGGAACCTCTCGGGAAGAGAAACGCATCGGTGAGCGGCCGTCTTGATGTGCTAAAGGCTAATAGCTAATGCAACGAGTTAAACCGTTAGCATAGGAGCTAACATCAGAGCACCTAGCTCCGGTGCTGATTGGCGCGAGAGAGACACACTACGACACACCACACATTAATGCTGAAGCCCTGATCCGACATTTTAAAGGTGCATTGTGAGACATTTGTTTGCTCCTTTGTTGCACATAGAGCTGTATTATGTGTGTGTTTAGCACCTTATTTGTGCATTCTAAGCTCATCCAGCCATATTTTATTAGCTGTGCACATTACATGTTTTTCTTTCTAGATGATTGATATTGTTTTATGTGCTAATTACGATGTAAAGAGCACAGGATATTTTGATACTGTTGATTTGGAGTGAGGAAGATTATTTCAATAACATAATGTGATATTTTGAGTGTTGCTTATTTTATTACTGAACATTGTGATAGCATGTTGCAACAGTAATTGAGTAAAATTGTTATTCTCTATTAGGCCTGGGACGATAACAAATTTTGCTGGACGATATATTGTCCCACGAATTATTGCCGATAAACGATATGATTGTCAACATGATAATATATCATAATAATGCACACCCTTTCAAATACAATAAACTTTTATTTTTCAGTAATTTTTTACCATCGTAATTGTAATTTCAGGAACGTTGAAATATCCTAAATAAATAAAACAAACAAAAAATAAAATGGACTCAGTCTCTGTTAGCAAAAACAGCACTCAAATATAAAACCACACACAACCAAGACAATAAATAAAATGGCTTATCAAGTCTCGATTAACAAAATTGCACTTCAATAAATATTGAACATTTAGGCCGTTTGTGACATGTATTTTCTCACAGGCAATTCGTTCTGTCTGTCAAACGTTTGCAGCATCTCTCTCAATGCTGGCTTTTCAACTGTACTAAAGGGCAGCATTTCTTTTGCGATGCAGCGAACTACACTTTCTGTGAGCGCACACCATTTTTGCTCCATTTATATTTACTTTGTCGACCAAACGCCTCAGTGAGTGTTGACTTTCGGGACGAAGGCTCTGCATCTTGAGGTGCACTTTTTTTTCCCCAGCTGGGAACACTGGGTTGGGTGGTTGTGCTTTAGGTGGGCATGCAACTTTGTTGTGATGCTTTTTTTTGTTGCCACCACTGGCTCGTCCGTGTTGATGGGCTCACCTTGCTCATTCGGTTATTACAGATGTGGTAGAAAGACATTTTTTTGTACAATGTTTTTTTTTTTTAGTACATCAGTTTGGCTGAAATCTGTGGTGCTTCCACCTGCTGAACACAGAATAAACTATAAGTACCAGTCTTGGCTGATTAACACAGCTCATATTACATGTGTAAAAATTATTGTAGGCTATTGTATTGTACAGTATCTGTAAATAATCGTGTTTCTCCTCTGTTCCTTAATATCTACAGATATGACATTGATTTCAGCATAAAACATCCTTTAACGTGACTTTTTTCATTTCATTACATGAAGCACTGCAACACCTGATGTCCTCTGAATCCACTGTGGCAGCAGCAACAAGGTGGAGATCGGCAGCTTCAGGCTGGTCAACATGTTAATAATATTGAGTAAATTTCTATATCCATTATGGTTGGTAAAATGAACACTGTTATCACAACAATGTTCATCTTTTACTTTCTGATTTGATAAACTTTAGATAAAATGTCTTTTCTTTTTTGTCATAAGAGACAGAACACGGTCAGCACAGCTGTGTCCCTCAGGTTCGTCCGTCCCTAATAAAATGACAGGAAACATAAAGTATGGCATTATTGCCAAGATAAGTGTTACTTTCAAACAAAGTCTATGTCCTTATATTCTGTGGATATTCAACTATGTATTTGAATATGGTTTGGGATTAAACAGTGTACTACAATGAATGTGCAGTATGGAGTTCTTTCACATTAAAAGTATTGCATTTATAATGTAATGCATCATGTGCAATCATTTGCTTTAATTGTTAGTAAGTTATGAAAACAGGTCTATACCTGGTAGGTAAACTGTTCATTCATAAATAAAGTCCAGCTCAACAAGTTTCACACTGCAGCAGCTGCACTAACGTTATTTCTGAACCAATAATCTAATAAAACATTATTACTGAAGTTACCCACAGTAACGTAGTCAAGCCAAATAGGTTGGGGAGCTGAACAACTTTACATAACGTTAAATATCTAACTTGGTGGAGCTCATTCACTAAACACACAGTCGCCTTCAGTTTAAAAGATTTATCACCATAAACTCTAACGCTCCTCTCTCCGCTGTGTGAACCGCTTCATGTCATGCCGCTCCCGTTAGCATTGCCATTACTGCTGGTATGTTGCCTGGAGGTTAGCGGAGTTAAGCTAACCAGCCAGGTACAGAGACAATGATACCTGCTCATCACTACTGACACGTAAATAAAAGGCAGTACTTTACACACCACAGACACTTCTCCGTCAGGACAATCAGCCGAACAACAAACGATAATATTCACATGTGAGTGAAAACTCCTCCCCAGACCCGGTCGCGTTCGGTGACGGTGATTAGCCTGTTAGCTCAGGTGAAGCCGAGCAGACCACAGGCTAACAGCCAGAGTGATGAGCTAACAGTGAAGTCACGTGTCAATCAAGTGATAATTATTCACAATTTCAAACCTCTGTATTATCTAAACGAGGGAGTAAGAAAAAAATCGCGCATGCACATGGCAATAAATCGAGGCCGGAAAAATTATCGAGTTCATTTTAATTTATCGTGCGATTAATTGATTTATTGATTATCGGCCCAGGCCTATTCTCTATTGATAAAGAGTTTATGTAGATTTAACATGATTAATGTTCTATAATTCATTTTTTGAGATTTGAGAAAATTAAGATGAATGTTCTGATCCAACTTATCGTAGGTCAGGTTTTTTGATGGACCCATTGAGAGTTTGACCTACCTGGATGTTGGAGCCAGTCAAAGTTTGATGGCGAGCCAGACACCGGAGGATACTTAGAGATACTACGCCGTGGAACCTGAATCCTTTTACACTTTACATACACACACACACCATCCACGCAACAGTGCGGTGGGACTGATTTTCCACCTTCACGGTGTTGACTGAACAGTGACTGAAAACAGGTGAACTGAACTTTAGAAAAAACGCAGCTGCAAAACTTTATTTTATTTTTTATTTTCTATACTTACCCGGGTAAGAGTTGTGATAATTTGTGTGATTGATGTTTTTATTCATCCTTCCCATCCTGTAATAAATAGGGAAGCGTATACTCCTGCGTCATCGTTTGATCAATCCTGGGCTCCATAGTCGATCTTAGAACTTCTGATTTCACTGGTTATTGAACCTAGTTACTATTTTTCAGTACTATTCTCTTTTCCTCTCAGAAGGGTTACACTTGTTTAGTTTTATTTCATAATACATGATAATATTGGATCATTCATTTGTATTTATCAGCATGTAAGCTTGTTGCAGTGTCTCAAACCCAGTTTTTCATCAATGTCACAGAAGAACAACAATGAAATGGATGGCTACACACCAGAATTGTATGGACCTGAGGGCAGAAAGTGACCTTACTTTGGAGGAGATGGACGACAAAGAGTTGTTGGACATGGTCTGGGCAGTGGTCAACAAATTGTCAGAGGGCACAAATAACCATCCACTTCCTCAAGATGTCCCTGCTCAGGAATGGCATGACTTGTTCAACTGGACTGGTTCTGATGAGGACCCCCCCCCAATAGCATCACCTCTCAGCTTGGAGCAGCATCCTCCTGAAACCCAATGGTGAACTGGCTGCTGCCATAAACCACCAGCAAGTGTCCTGCAGTCAGGCCCCGTGTTCAGCCAGGCAGGGCCTCACATCCAGACACAGGTAAGGTACTAACTATAGGTTAGAGAGCGATTCAGAGGAACTTTATCAATACCTGTATCAAGAAAGATACTTATTAATGGAGGAGGGGGTAATTCATGAGTACTCAGAGTAGTGAACCTGACCGAGTATAGAAACGTTTACATTGGTAGAAACCTCCCGTTTGGCACGAAGAAATTCTTCTTTCATTAAATTGTAAAAACTGTGCATGATTGATTTCTTCTGTGGTTGTTTAAAGAATCAGTGGTGTCAGTGATAGTGCTGTGCTTTAGAGTTCTGGGAAACACCACAGAGCAACTACAGGTTACAGATATTATTCATCTTTGGTTCATCATGTTCAGGAGGACAATATTAAGATCAGGACAGAGATTATACAAGGCGGGGTTAGGTATAAATGTGTGTGGTGGTGGTTTTAACTCTCTGACACCAAGGGGACAGATGACACAGAGGATGCAGGTTGTCTTATCTCTTATTTTGTGTCTGTTCTTGTCTCCAGTTCAACAATGTGCCATCAGGGAAGCTGACCAAACACCTGGAGGTGAGGCTGGCTCCTGTTGGATTATTGTAAGTATCGCACACATTAATGCAAACATACACAAACACACCTCTGAGCTACTGTTTCTATTTGTCTTCTTATGTGTCTGATTGTGTTTATGTAGCAAAGGAAAGGGGGTTTACGGGGCTCCAGGAGACAGACTTCCTTTTCCCGTGAACAACCGCCACTCACAGTAAGTCTGCCTGACTAGTTCACAGTCACCTTGTCTGTCATGAATTTATATTTCTTTGATTGAGATGCTTTCATGTTCTTTTCTTTCCTCACACTTTTAAACATTGGTAATTCATGCTTTCTGTGTTTTTTCTGTTTTTCCACAGAAAGAGAAAATGTGAGAGCTAGCAGGATGATGACATGCCGTATGTCAAGCTTTCGAAGACGGAACAGACACTAAACGCTGTTGCTGAGCTCGAAACTCCTGACTGTGCAGTCGTTGAGCCCAACGTTGAAAAGAGAGTATGTGTCTTTGCTTTGTAGGTTTGAGACTCTGTGTCACACAAACCTCATCCAGCTGTGTCTATGACCACACTTCTAAAACTGTTCTCTAACTATAATTCTTGACATCATGACACATCTATATATCCAGATTTAACTTGTGCAAAACAAGAAAGACACCAGTTCATTGTTGATATGCATTATGATACATACCAAATAGATATTAGAAATATAATAAAACAAATGATCTACAAAATAAAATTAAAATCGCATTTATAAAAATACTATATATATATGCAGATATACATGCATTTATACTTCTGACCAAATGTATTTATTGCAAATATTTTAATGACCTATTTTTCTTTTAGTAGAGTAGGTTTTAATAATGTGACTTTACTTTTACTTTTGTTAATATAAAGTATTCTGTTACATTTCATTACTGGATGAATAAGAAGTATTTAAGTGGGCAGAGAAGAGACGGGGACTTTGATACTGATTATAAAGGCTCAGTATAGTGTATGACTTGCTTATGGATGAGGCACTGATACAATCCTGAAAACTATTATAACTAACAGGTTGTGGTTTTAACTCTCTGACACCAAGGGGACAGATGACACAGATGATGCAGGTTGTCTTATCTCTTATTTTGTGTCTGTTCTTGTCTCCAGTTCAACAATGTGCCAGCAGTGAAGCTGACCAAACACCTGGAGGTGAGGCTGGCTCCTGTTGGATTATTGTAAGTATCACACACATTAATGCAAACACACACACACACACACACCTCTGAGCCTCCGTTTGTATCTGTCTTCTAATGTGTCTGATTGTGTTCATGTAACAAAGGAAAGGTGATTTACGGGGCTTCAGGAGACAGAGTTCCTTCTCCCTTTCCAGACACAGGAGGCTCTGGAAGAGATGGCAGCTGACACTGTCGCTGCTGTCCAGACACAGGAGGCTCTGGAAGAGATGGCAGCTGCTGTTGCTGTCGAGGCACAGGGGGCTCAGGAGAAGATGGCAATGGAATTGAATGCTGCAAGAAAAAGCTCTCTGTCAGCTCTCCTGTTTTCTACTATGGATTATCCAATGCATCTAGTTGAGGACAATCTTCTTCTCCAAAATTCAGTTAAAATAAAAAAAAATTTTTTACAATGGTACTTTAAGCTCCTGAAGTTTGTTACATTCTCCTATTTGTTTTAACCTGTAATGGAAATTACATTTAATTGCATGAGCGGACAATGGTTGACCAAATTGTTAATCTAAAAAGGGTAACCTTAAGGTTTATGATGGTGGCTTAAGAGACACAGAAATTGCCACCACAATATCCAACCAGATGTTTTTTCATTTATCCGACCACCTCTCGTTTATTCGACCGGACGTCGTTGCTCCGGTCAGGTTTCTCATTTATCCAATCACATGTTGTATATCCAACCAGATATTTTGTCATTTATCTGACCACCTCTCCTTTATCCAACCGGACATTGTTGCTACGACCAGGTTTCTCATTTATCCAATCACATGTTGTATATCCAACCAGATATTTTGTAATTTATCCAACCACCTTTCGTTTAAAAAAATGAGAAACCTTGGTGAGACAAACAAGGGGTGTTTGGATAAATTTATGAAGTGGGATGATTCAGATCCGTACGGACATTTTAAGGTCCTCATCAGTGCATAAAAGCAGAAGAGATCATTCTGTGCTTGGTTTCTCCTCAGAAACAGATCTCTGTCTGCTCGACAAGCTTTAAAATGATGGAGTACATGACAGTGGTTGTCCGATGGTGCCGTGTGCCACAGCCTCACATCAATTAACCCACATCAGGTCTTGGTGGTACATGAGCAGGTGGAACTGTACAGAAAATGAGACCCAGCATTTGAGAGTTATTTGCGCTCACCTATCCAGCGCTGGTGTTTGGAGCTATATAGCCAAACTGTTCTCTACAATGAAGAAGCTATGGTCAGACCCGACGTTTAATCTATTGGGCTCTGGAGCTTTTGAGTTATTGTTGACAGATAAACAACCATTGACTGAAATTGTCAACCAATATAGTGTCACATACACTGAGATTCAGCCAGGAGTTAGCTTCTACAAAAATGTCATGAAGACAGTAGCATTGGTGAAAGCGTGCAGTCGGACCCTAAGAAAAGAGCTGACCGTTGCAGACCATAGGATGATGTTTAAGCTGTCCTGCAGACATGTAAGTACTGAGCACATCCTCTCTTAAACTTTTTGTTTTCTCAAAAAAAAAAAAGAAATGTTTATATACTCCTTTTCCACAAATCGTTTGTTTGTTTCATGTCACCCTGACAGGAACCCCACAGCCTGGTAGTGTTGCCACCTGGGTCTGCCACCAACATGATCACAGTGCGATGCACTGAGCCCCAGACGATATATGACCTTATGCTGAAGCATGGCTTACATTGCTCCTGTAATGGAAATTTTTACATTTGTGTATGTTTAATTGCATGAGCAGACATGTATGTGAATGACTGACTAAAGAGTTGACCAAATTGTTAATCTAAAAGGGTAACCTTAAGGTTTATGATGGTGGCTTAAGAGACTTGAGTTTTATGGCCTCGAGAAACCACAACTTTATGGTATCTCTTGGTATCTCTGATTGGGATCTCACACCTGGGGTCTCACAGGGGGGTCATCCACAGAACATGTAAACAAATGGACAGGATATCTCCTCCACTGAGAGAAACTACAGGAGGGTAATAAATACCTTTGCATGCTTAGTGGGAGGGGGCTGCGAGTTATAGGAACACTGATTCTCCTATGTTCTTTTCTCATTTGTGCATGCCATTCAGGTGATGTGTACTGATGAGTCCATCTGCAGATGCTGAATTAAACTTTCAGAAAGAAGTGTTTGACTTTGTGCTTGTTTCACAGAAATTGCCACCACAATTTTGGTGTTGTCGGCAGGATCACTCTTGTGAGAAGACACTCTGGATCTCAGGGCTGAAAGGTAAAACTGCGCAGGGAGTCTGGGACTCTGACCTCAACCTCCTTGACAAAAGAAGGTAGAGACGTGAGGGCCTGATGCCTGAGAACCAAAGAGTGCTCTCACTGCTGTGATCCAGCGGACCAATTAGCACAAAGACACTGTCTTTCTGGGAAGACAAATTCAGAAGGGAAACGGTTCTCTCACAGGGTGAGTGACAGACGTGTCTGCATGGCAAGGTTTGGAACCAATGTAGAATCAAGGAAGCTTCGGGTGTTCTTGGAGATCACGGGTGGTCTTGTAGACCACAGAGTTAATATAGAATAAGCCTGTTGGTGATCTTAGAGAAGGTCACATAGTTAATTGGGAACTAATGAGTATGGTATTAGAATAAGCAGGTTGGTGATCTGAGAGGAGGTCACAGAGTTAAGGAGTATGGATATATACAAGATATAATAATAGGGATTGAAGGTAGGGATTGAACTAATCTCCAAGTCTCAGTGTGTCCGACTAGACCCTGATCTGGACTCAGCTCCACCGAGAGGACAACTACAGCCAGCAGCGGTGCAGTGTGATGACCAGCAGGACACTCAGCTGCTACCGGTGCAGAGGGCGCAGGCGGCAGCTCCAGCTGTCCCTAACCTCCATCCAGACCTCGACCTTGTTGCAGCAGAGGAGGTGGATAGGCCTCCATCATGCACCACTCACATACTCCACGGCGAACCGGGAAGGAGGCAATTTATGATTCGAATGCAACCCTGCAAGCACCGATGGTGGAGGTGGCTGCAGGAGATGAAAACACTCAGCTGATCTCCAGACCATGGACATTCACCAATATGAAAGAACCTACCATTTCATCTCTCCCACAAGTGTTAAGTGGGGGAGCGGTATGCAGTGCAACTGGAACCAGCACTGAACAGCAGAGACTGCTGATGACTGAGATGGGGACTCAGTATTCGAAAGTGGCAAGATCCGTCTCTGCACAGGAGCGGTGAATGGTGAATCCAGCATGGGGTCATGCTGATCATGCAGAAAAACTCTTGAACAGCAAGAAAAAGAAAAAGGACAACTGGCAGCATATCAAAACCAAGTCTGCGGGCACAAGAAAGGTCATGGACGGAGAGGAAGGGGACGTGGAAGAACTGACGCTTGTTTCAAATGTGGCAAAATTGGACATTAGATCAGGGATTGTCCTGAGAACCAATACACATAGTGCGATTGAGTAGCGGTGGAGCTGGGGACAGTATATAGAGAGATAATCTGTACCATTGTTTTGTTAAAATGAGGTTAAGGAAATTTTAAACATTAATTTTTGTTGTCACCACGCTGGCTGATAGATTTTATTGGTAGAGATTTGATGTGTTCATTGAGTAATATGCTAATTTTAACATCACAAGGCGTAGATGTAACTAGAGGATTTGATATATGCATATCAATGGAAGATTCTTAACTCTTCCCTCACCTCTGTAAGTAACACTTTCTTGTGTGTTCAATCATTGTGTTGTCTCAGTAGCTTAGATTGACTGACTGGAAAGGTATCAAATTCTGATCTCCATGTTATATTAGGCAAAGGAGAACAAAAACAATTGGTATTGAAAGTTTTAGAACTTTGGACCAAAAGGGGTTATGGGAAGGGAAAAAACATCTGATCCCAATAATAATAATAATTTAATCAGAGGTTTAGAGGTTTCAAGATGGCGGCGTAGAGGACGGACGCAGTGAAACCAGCTCCTGTACATATTCCTACTTTTCGCTCCAGACCCGTGCTAATTTGCCATAGAAACGACCACCGTTTCGTTCTATAACTAAACTAACAACTAGAAATGCCGCCGAAAAAAGCTGATGTGGGGGTGAGGGAAGATAAAGCTGGAAAGTCCACTTTATCAGCAACACCTGTTGCTAACGCAGTTACTAGCGTTAGCTCCACCAACGTCAACGCCGAAGGACCGCCGACATGGTTTCATGAAGAAATGGCAAAAGGTTTCGACAAAATTCAAGTCCTGCTGGACCAAAAGCTAAACCCTTTAGCCGCCTCAGTGGAAACACTCATCAGCGAAAACCGTGCTCTAGGTCTACGTGTCAAAGAGATTGAAGGCAAGCAGGCCAACTACACTAAAAGTCTCGACTTCCTACACAACGACCTCGGAGATCATAAAAAGAAGACGGAGGAAGAAATTAGCGATCTCAAAGATAAACTCGACGACCTGGAAAATAGAGCCAGAAGGCAGAACCTGCGACTGGTTGGCTTCCCAGAGGGAGTAGAGGGGAGCAACGCCACCACTTTCTTACAAGAATGGCTCCCGAAAATACTGGGGCTGGAGCCCGGGGTCCCTATCGAGATCGAGCGGGCTCACCGTACACTCCAGCGCCGGCCTGATGAGGGCGGCCGCCCCCGGGCCATGGTTATTAGGCTGCTCCGCTTCACGGACGTGACGAGGATCCTTGACGCGGCACGGAAGAAAAGTTCGCTCCTGTATGGTAACTCCAACATAATGATATTCAGGGACATGTCCACAACTCTCTACAGAAAGAGGAAAGCCTTCGCACCGCTGAAGAAGAAGCTACACGACCGCAAAATATCCTTCAGGCTCCTCCATCCTACTAACTTGGTGATGGATCTCCCGGAAGGCAGACGCGCTTTCACCTCCCCGGTGTCAGCTGAGAACTACCTGGGAAAGCATCACCCCGACGTGCTGACTTGAGCCCCTGAACGCATCCAGCTGAGGTAACGAAAACAACCGAGGCTTCATGCACGAAATAAGACGGCATGGAAATCCAAGTAAGACGGACTCTCCTTTTTTCTTTTTTTTTTCTTTTTTTTTTTACTGTTGTTATTTGCTTTGCTCTCTCCTTACTCGCCCCTTTTATTCCTTAAATTTATTTTTTTATTCTGACTTTTTGTTGTATTATTATTACTATCAATATCATTTGTAATCCTAATCCTCTATTTTATTTTGTCCTGCAACCTCTGATCTCTCGATGTCCAGTGCGTTGGGATACTTAAGGTCCGTCCGTTGGTTGGATTTCACTACTAAATCTGTTACCTACACCCATTACCTCTAACATGGTCTATGATAATTAGCCTCCTCAGATGTTAACTATAGAACTTTTTGAACCCTTTACTGTTCTGAATTTTTTAGTAATATGTTCTTTAGTTCCTCGCCCGTTAGCCCACTATCTGGGCTGTTTTGGTGGCATCTCACAATGGGGTTGTTTCTATCTGTAACCTTGGCACTTTACTTTAGATTAGGTAGTCTGGTTTCACCTGGCAGGTGAGTATGTTACTACGCTTGTCGACAGGGAGAAATATATGCCAACTCTCTTTTTTGTGTGGGGGGGAGGGTTTTGAGGGTTTTTTTTTGTTTTTTTTTTTTTGTTTTTTTTTTTTTCTTCTCAATGGCACAGGATATTATATTGGTTCTTACATTACATATCTGTGCTTATCCCCTACCAGTTTAACTAACATGGCAAGATATGATGTATAGATTTCTAAGCTGGAATACCAATGGCATTAATCAACCTACCAAACGCCGAAAAGTCCTTAACTTCATCAGAAAGCACAATGTTGACATTGCATTCCTGCAGGAATCTCATTTAAATGATGCAGAACATTGTAAGCTAGGCAAACAATGGCAAGGCCAAATTTACTACTCCTCATTTACTTCTGAAGCACGGGGAATAGCTATTCTGTTTAGAAAAGGGGTACCCTTCCAACTGGAATACTTAGAGAGGGATAAGAGGGGTCGATATGTCTTAGTTAGAGGCTTTTTGGCCAATAAACCAGTCACCATGCTCAACGTTTATGGACCAAATCAAGATGAAGCTGATTTCTTTGTGAATCTTTTTTTCAAAATAAATTGCTCCCCCGCCGAACTTATCATTGGGGGCGACTTTAATTTGGTAATGGACCCGAACATGGATAGATCCTCACTACCTCCTAAGCCCTTATCCTCAGCAGCCAAGGCCCTTAAAAAAGAGTTGACAGATCTCAATCTGATCGATGTGTGGAGGGCGAAGCACACACACCTTCGCGAATACTCTTTTTACTCACACGTACACAACAGCTATTCCCGAATTGATATCTTTTTCATCCATGCAGGGACGGAGCACCTCGTCACATCCTGTGAATATTTAGCTAAGACGCACTCAGATCACGCCCCTCTCCTACTTGACCTGAACAAACAGGACCAAAACAACAGTCCTAAACGCTGGAGGTTCCCTACCCATTTGGTCAATGACGAGAATTTTGTCAAACTAATTAACGCGCAAATAGATTTTTTTCTCACTGTGAATAAAGGCTCGGCCTCTCCATCCATAATCTGGGAGTCCATAATGGCTTACATCAGGGGCTCCACAATTAGCTATTCCTCGTGGAAAAAGAAACAATATCGAGCCCAAATTATATCTCTGGAGACTGATATTAAAGCCCTTGAAAATGAACACTCTCACTCTCAGACACAGTCAATCCTAGACAAACTAATCGCCAAAAGAACGGAATATGATGCGCTTACAACACGTGAGGTAGAAAATGCAATGGCTAGGCTGAAACAGCGCTATTATGAACAAGGCGACAAATCAGGGAAGTTGCTGGCCTGGCAGATTAGAAGAGAGGAGGCCGCCAGATATATTTCGGCTATTAAATCACCAAATGGAGGTGATGTGGTCCGCAATCCCCAACACATTAATCAGGCTTTCACAGAATTCTACAAAACCTTGTACTCTTCTCAGGGTGAGAAGAATTGTGACATGCACAGCTTTTTGGACTGCTTAGTTATTCCAAAGGTACCAGAAGGAGCTCAGATTAACCTTGAAGATAAAATATCTAAACAAGAGGTGCTAGACGCTCTGACTAGATTGCCAGGGGGCAAGGCCCCTGGCCCTGACGGCTTTACAATTGACTTTTTTAAAACATTTGTAGAAAAACTACTTGACCCCCTCTTAGAGATGTTTAACCACGCAATTGAAAACAACCAATTACCTCAAACACTGGAACGAGCCCTCATCATTGTTCTAATAAAACCGGGTAAAGACCCTAAACTGTGCGGATCATACAGACCGATCTCCCTTTTGTCAACTGAATACAAATTGCTTACTAAAATTATAGCCACTCGACTTGAGAAGATAGTTCCCCATCTGGTTGATACGGACCAGACTGGATTCATTCAAAACCGGTCTTCAATAGACAATGTCAGGAGGTTCCTTAACATAGTGCATTGTGCTAAGTCCCTGAATGATCCAGTTCTGGCAGTCTCACTTGACGCGGAGAAGGCCTTCGACCGTGTTGAATGGCATTTTCTCTTTGCGGTCCTACATAAAATGAACTTTGGCCCAAATATGCTAAGTATGATTCAATTGCTATACCTTAACCCCACAGCCATGATACAAACAAATTCAGATACATCACCTCCATTCCCTCTCTCAAGAGGTACCCGACAGGGATGCCCACTATCACCCCTGCTTTTCGCGCTAGCAGTGGAGCCCTTAGCTATTGCAATAAGGAGCCACCCCTCGATCTCAGGGGTCAGGGTCGGGGATGCAAATCACGTTATTTCTTTATATGCGGATGATATAATCCTATTTCTGACAAATCTGCCCACCACCCTGCCGGCCCTTATAGAGTTGCTCAATACATATAGTGAAATATCCGGATATAAAGTGAATATGCAAAAAAGTGTTGCCTTACCCCTTAACCTGACAGCTGAACAATTCCCACAGGGAAATGTCCCTTTTCATTGGAATGCTCAGAGTGTCACGTATCTGGGCTTAGAGATTCCTACCCAGCTAGATAAGACTTTCTCACTTAACTATGACACACTGTTAAGGAAGGTGGAGAAGGACCTGGACAGATGGATGCAACTACCCATCTCTCTGATAGGGCGCGTGAATTGTATAAAAATGAACCTGCTGCCGCGATTTCTCTACCTGTTTCAAACTCTCCCCATATCAATCCCAACAAAATTTTTCAAGAAACTAGAAGGTGTCATATCCAGGTTTATATGGAGGGGGAAAGTACCCAGAATTAAAATTAAAACGCTGTATAACACCCCCCACCATGGTGGGCTGAAACTCCCCAATTTCGAACTTTTTTACTGGGCTGCTCAGCTAAGAACTATCTGGTTCTGGCAGACAGAGATGCCCAATCCTCCAGCCTGGAAGCAAATAGAGCAATTTCATGCATCTGAAGTGCCACTGGCTGGTATCCCCTTTATTAAATCCTATCATACTTTGAAGGATGGCACAGATAATCCATTTATCAATCATACGTCCAAATTATGGTCAGTGATACAACTACGTACCTGTAGTGTGAAACTATTACATAGTAGCACTCCCTTTCATAATAACCCTGCACTACCATCTGTACTAAGAGATGGTCTTACTAAGAGGTTGCACAGCATGGGGATCAAAACATTTGGCGACCTCTATGAAAATAACATACTCAAATCCTTTGAACAGTTAAAAGATACCTTCAATCTTCCTGCTGCACATTTCTTTAAATACCTGCAGGTCAGGCACTTTATTTGCTCTCAACAAGGTGGGCACCCAACCCCCCTAGAATCTCCTGTAACTGATACTATTCTGAAGGGCATTCAACGCCCTAAGGGCATGGTGTCCATAATATACAGCAGAATACTGGACCTCCTGGCAAATAAAACTCTGAAATCTAGGGCTAAATGGGAACAAGATCTCGGCTTCACTTTTAAAGACTGTGATTGGGAAGCGCTGTGTAGTGCAGCTCAAAATTTCTCGCATAATAGTCGTCATAGGCTTCTGCAGGTTAATCTCATTCATAGAGTCTATTTTACACCGGAGAGACTTCATAAAATGTACAGCACTATTTCTGAATTTTGCCCTAGGTGTAAGGTTGCAACAGGAAGTCTTATCCATATGTTTTGGGAATGTGCAAATTTGAAACAATTTTGGGGCCATATTCTGGATGCACTCAAGGGCATCACAGGGACCGAGATCCCTCACTCACCAAGATTGATTTTGTTAGGGGATTTATCTGTTTTACCCACTGACAGGATAAGGAAAACACGTTTTATTAGGTTATCTCTAATTGCTGGAAATAAATGCATTGCTATATTGTGGAAAAGTGAAAACCCACCTACTGTTTCAATGTGGTTTAAAGAAGTTGCATCATACATGGCCTCTGAAAAAATTATGTTCAATATGAAAAAGAAACCCCATCTTTTTGACAAATGCTGGAGTGACTTTAAAATGTATCTGGATAACCTCTCACACTTACCTAATTGAGTACTGCCAATGATGTGGCGGTGGTTGTTGGTTGTAGCACGCCTGTAGGAGTGGCTGTGCTTCTCCATTACCAATGTCATGACCTTTGCTGCATGTACTTTGCTGTGCTTTGTATTTTCGTTCTCTTTTTATGGTTTTAATTTATTTTTAGTTAATGTTATTATTATTATTATTTTTTTTTTTTTTTTTTTTTTTCCCTTTTAGGGATGAAGGCAAGAGTTGGCCTATGGGGTCTGTTCTGGGAGGGGGGTGGGTTTGGGTGAAACCTGAAGTTCTACTGCTGTTATTGACGCTGTGAACTGTATATGAAAAATGCAAATAAATAAACTGTTTAAAAAAAAAAAAATCAGAGGTTTAGAGGTAAATCACAAAAGATTTCTGCAGTGATAAATGCAATTATCTTAAAACAGTTCTTAAAACAGATCAGATCATTATAGCAGGTGATTTCAATATTCATGTAGATGTTGCCAATGACAGCCTTAGTTCAGCATTTAAATCAATAATAGACTCGATTGGTTTCACTCAACATGTGAATCAACCGACCCACTGCCTGAATCACACTCTTGATCTTGCCCTGACATATGGCATTGACATAGAAAATATAACTATTCCAACAGAACCCTCTTCTGTCTGACCATTTTTTACTTACATTTGAATTCAGAATTGTTAATTACGTCAATTCTGGACGGAAATTCTATTATAGTCGATGTCTATCCGACAAAACTGTTCACAAATTTAAAGAACTGCTCCCCTCTTCCCTTCCCTCTCAGCCATGTGTCAGTACAATACAAGAAGATTATCAAAACCTTACTCCCACACTAGTTGATAACTTTGTAAATAGTACTGCAGCCTCACTAAAAACAGCACTTGAAGCTGTCGCCCCATTAAAAAAGAAGAAAGTAAGTCAGAGGAGATTAGCTCCATGGTATAATTCCCAAACGCACGTTCTAAAACGGACATCGCGGAAGCCAGAAAGGAAGTGGCGTTCCACCACTCGCCAAGACTTCCACCTAGCCTGGAAGAATAGCCTTATAAATTACAAAAAAGCACTTAGAAATGCCCGAACCTCTTAATATTCATTACTAATAGATGAAAATAGGAACAACCCCAGGTTCCTCTTCAGCACTGAAGAAGTCCTCCCCCTAATTGACCGTTCCATTTTAAATCAGATTAATATGTCTTTGCTAACCTGCTACGTACCACAGGCTTTTAAGGTAGCCGTTATTAAACCTCTGCTTAAAAAGCCTACGCTTGATTCAGAGGTTTTAGCTAACTCTAGACCCATATCCAACCTGCCCTTCATTTCCAAAATCCTAGAAAAAGCCGTTGCTAACCAGCTGTGTGGTTACTTAGATAGTAACGGTTTATTGGAAAAATTTCAGTCAGGATTTAGAACCCATCACAGCACAGAAACAGCACTATTGAGAGTCACCAATGACCTTCTTATGGCATCAGATGATGGACTTGTCTCTGTCCTCGTCTTGTTGGACCTTAGTGCAGCATTTGACACAATAGATCATAAGATTCTGCTACAGAGATTAGAACAACATATAGGAATTAAAGGAACAGCACTACACTGGTTTAAATCATATTTATCAGATAGATTCCAATTTGTTAACGTTAACAATGACTCCTCCATGCACATGCAAGTTAATCATGGAGTTCCACAAGGTTCTGTCCTTGGACCAATACTCTTCACCTTATATATGCTCCCCTTAGGCAACATTATTAGACAGCACCAAAGCAGACTGCTGGGGGAACTCCCATCATGCACTGAGCACTTCATCACTTCCCTCTGTCTCTCTGCCCCCCCACACCTGTTTATTTATTTATGTATTTATTTTAACATGTCATCATGTCAAAGTGTCACTTTGTCCTCCCATAGTCCCTCTGGCTCTTCTCTCTCTCTCGTTTCAGATAACTCTGGCTGCAGGACAAAAACGACTACCATCACCATTGTTATCATTAATTACAATAACTCAGTAATTCATTAATATATATAATCCTGTTGTAGATCACTACATTGTTATTTTTATAGTCAGCCTTGATACTGATGGTGCCAAATTGTTCCCGGTCTCTCTCTCTCCACCTCATCTCTCTCTTCTCTCCCCCGCTTTCCACCCATCTCTCCTTTCCTCCCCCCTTACTTTTCTTTCCTCACACCAACCGGTCGAGGCAGATGACCGCCCACATTGAGCTTGGTTCTGCCAGAGGTTTCTCCCTGTTAATGAGGGAGTTTTTCCTCTCCACAGTCGCCTGTGCTTGCTCATTGTGGGAACTGTTGGGTTTCTCTATGTTAATATTGTTTTAAGGTCTTGACCTTTAAATGTAAAGTGCCTTGAGATAATGTAAATTATGAATTGGCGCTATATAAATAAAATTGAATTGAACTGAACTCCCTCTTGGCTGGACTCCCAGCCTCTGCAGCTAAACCGTTGCAGCGTATCCAGAACGCTGCAGCGCGCCTCGTTTACAATCTTCCCAAATTGTCCCATGTGACCCCCCTCCTCCGTGACCTCCACTGGCTTCCTGTTGGGGCCAGCATCCGATTCAAGATGATGGTGCTGGCCTTCAAGGCCGTCAATGCAACTGCACCTGTCTACCTTCAAACACTAGTCAGACCACATGCCCCAGCGAGAACACTTTGCTCATCTACATCAGCTGGCTGACTGGTACCCCCATCACTGAGAGCAAACAAAGCCCACTCAGCGAAGTTGCGACTCTTCTCTGTTTTAGCACATCAGTGGTGGAACAAACTCCCGACCAATGTCAGGACAGCGGAATCGCATTCCATCTTCCGCAAAAGACTCAAGATTCATTTGTTCAGACTTCCCCTCGACCCTGACTCCCGAGAACTGGAGATGACGCTGAAACAGCGCCAAAATTTTCAGTGACATTACGGGAGGGGCATTACGTCTATAGTGGTTTAGCACTACCATAGACAATGAATGGGAATGTGTTTAGGGCCGTTTAGCTAAACAATCCACGGCTGCTGCGCGGGAGACCGGGGTCGATTCCCTGATGGAGAGGAACATATTTTTTACATAAAATGTCGAGAATTTCCTGTGAAAGTGAAAAAAATTTAAAAAACTGAATCCACACCTGCATCCACATTAAATGGGTTCCTCCCCTTCCATTCATCAAGTTTGCACAGGATCTAGAAAAGAGGGATTGTAGAGGAGGAAAATATGTTCTCCATCTCATACATTATTATCTATTTGCTCAGGGTACTTTGTAAAAGACAAATAGAAGAAATATCATCTGAAAGAGGACAACAGTTTTGCTCTACTTCCACTGAATGTTGCTTGGTCAGAACCACTTATTCCAACTGTCTGATTAAAGTTTTCATGACTTGTTCAGCATAATTTATATAAATAATATATAGATATAGATATATAAATTGTATAGATAATATCAATATACCTCTAGTAGCTGGGTTAAAGAAGACTGTGACTGTGTTGCTCCTCTTCATTGGAGGGATGAACACAAGAACAGCGAGATACTGTAGGACGAGGACGCTGAGCCAGTGAGGCACGGCACTGTACTGACTGGCCCTGAACTGGATGTTAGTGATGTGCACCGTCTCCAACAGACTGGCCACCATCAGGATGAGACTGATGCA